>NW_013673033.1:35579-38862 GCF_000517525.1 Limulus polyphemus | reverse complement strand
AGCTTATACTAACAGTAAAACAGCCGATTACCTACGTTGGTTTGTTTTACACTAGCTTATATTAACAGTAAAACAGCCAATTACCCACGTTGGTTTGTTTTACACCAGCTTATACTAACAGTAAAACAGCTAGATACCTACGTTGGTTTGTTTTACACCAACTTATGCTAACAGTAAAAAAGCCAGTTACGTACGTTTAAGTTGGTTTGTTTTACACCAGCTTATATTAACACTAAAACAACTCCCCAGTGGCACAGCGGTATGTCTGCGGACTTACAACGCTAGAAACCGGGTTTCGATACTTGTGGTGGGCAGATGGCCTATTGTGTAGCTTTATGTTTAACTACAAACAACAACAGTACATATGTTTCACCCCAGGGCCACCCAGGGAAGAGAATTATAAAGGTTTTTATATTTTATAACGTATTGTTTAAAAGGTCCTAATGTTTTGTTTTACTTTTTTTTTGGATGTAGTTTTTACAAAGTGCTTTACAATTTGAGATTTTTGGATATATTGTTTATTTACGGTTTTTCGACAGTTGGCATACAAACAGAAGGTTTTCGATTTTGTAGTTCTCAGTTTTCTCGTATGATATAGAATACTAGATGCCCCCTAGTGGCACAGAGGTATGTCTGCGGACTTACAAAGCTAGAATCCGAGTTTCGATACCCGTGGTGGGCAGAGCACAGATAGCCCATTGTGTAGCTTTGTGCTTAATTACAAACAAACATAATACTAGATTCACAGTGACTTCCTTTGTATGTTCATTAACTACTGTTCCTCCTATCACAACTATTTATTAAATCAAGCACGGTTATTTGAAACAATGCAGATGGTTTGATTAACAAAAAACTTGCTTCCATCATCAGGTTTTGCTTGGCGACAGTCTCTGAAAGGGTGTTGGGTGTGGCCAGAAATGTGACGAAGTGGAATTTATTCAAATCTCTGTTTAATTACAGAAACTTATAACAAAGACCCTACCATATTTCCACCAAATTAGAGCCGTTAATACTAGATAAACTCTCCCCCCCCCCCACACACACACTTCACTAAACCTTTAGATAAGAATATACAGTAAAACAGGTCTTGGTGGATAACCCTCCTTTAGGAAAAATAATGAACTTGCCAAAGTTTAATATGCTAAATGTAACCTTAAGTACACGTTTAAATAGAAAATTGCAAGAAAAATAATGTGATCAGAAACAATTATCATAGAAAGGTGGAAAAAAATTCAGTGATGGGTGAGAATTTAAAAAAAAAATCAGATTTATGTTAAGACTAAAATGTTGTTTTACCGTAAAGCTACACAATAGTCTATCTGTGCTCTGTCCACCACGGGAAATAAACCCTGGAGGTTAACGTTGTAAGTCAGTAAGCTTATCGCTGACCCACTAGGGGAGAAGACTAACAAAGAAAAGTGTGAAACTTACATTCTGTGATGGGTAAGTATTCAGGTAAACGATTAAACTAGTCTGGTATATACGTTTAAGTAGTTTTATATTCGTGAGAAGTTATCTTACAGCCTATTTCCTTAAAATAAGGTTTAAATTATGTATTAATATTTTCAAGTCGGAGAATTAATATAATTCTACCTTACGCACACCAATTAAACATATAAAGAGTGTATGTAATAGCACTACCAACAGATGGCGCTACGCATTTAAAAGAAACACCAATTGTTTGTTTGTAACAAGCACAAAGCTACACAAAGGGATGTCTGTGCTCTGCCCACCACGGGTATCGAAACCCGGTTTCTAGCGTTGTAAGTCCGCAGACATACCGCTGTGCTACTGGGGGGGGGCAGAAATACCAAAAGATGGAGATAATGTGCATAAAAGCACTAGCTGAAGTACCTGTTTGTAACAATCAATAGGAAGTTGTGCTTCAATTTTTTCTTAACATAATAAAAATTAAAGGTGCAATAAAAATACATAAAGGTACCAATACTGAAAATAAAGACATACTGTTTTGAAGAATCCTATCTATATGAAATTAGATGAGGGGTCCTTATTTCCCCGCATGACCTTCCTCATGTCATCCTCTATCATTATGTTAATTTTGGTGCTGATTGATCAAGAAATGTGGAAACGTATAAGAAACAGATACACAGACATAATGTCGTTTATTTATATAAAAGAAGGGTGGTCCAACTCCCAACCCTTTCATAACCTTACTCATGACCATCCTATATCCCTGTATCAAGTTTGGTGTTGATTGATCAAGAAATGTGGAAACGTATAAGAAACAGATACACAGACATATTGTCGTTTATTTATATAAAAGAAGGGTGGTCCAACTCCCAACCCTTTCATAACCTTCTTCATGTCATCCTATATCCCTGTATCAAGTTTGGTGTTGATTGATCAAGAAATGTGGAAACGTGTAAGAAACAGATACACAGACATATTGTCGTTTATTTATATAAAAGAAGGGTGGTCCAACCTCAACCCCTTCATGACCTTCCTCATGTCATCCTCTATCACTATGTCAAGTTTGGTGCTGATTTATAAAGAAATGTGAAAACGTATAATGAACAGATATGAAATGATAGATATACGACCGTGTATTTTGCTTTATATAGTAGATTTACAATAAGAACTGATCAACTAAACTACGTAGAAGGCTGTTAAAACTACAAGAACAATTCCCGTCGTTTTCTGGAACATTGCAACGACTACAAAATTATCCATGTTAATTTTCCAGAATACTATGACAGCTACAAGGATAATCCATGCTGCTTTGCCGACAGGTTGTTACAACTAACTACAAGAAGCGCTTGAAAGCTCGCATCTTTATTTTTTTAAGTAATAAATTGTTACTTCTTTCTGAATAATTCTGCATTCATTTTTGAGACCTAACAATAACAACTGTAAAACAATCAATAAAAACTGAAGATTTCTGTTTTAACCATGTGGTGTGTAAACTCACTAAATGAAGGAGGTTTCATACCTCATTTACACCACATGGTGTGTAGCTCCAGCGAATCAGCAATGTCTCACACCACATGATGTGTCAACTTTACACAGTGAATCAAAGAGGTCTCACACCTCTTTTACACCAAACTGTGTATAAACTTTACCCCCTGAATCAGGGAATTCTTACACCATTTTTACACTAATCTGTGTATCAACTTTACCCCTGAATCAGGATGGTCTCACACCACTTATCACACCACATGATGTGTCAACTTTACACAGTGAATCAAAGATGTCTCACACCTCTTTTACACCAAACTGTGTATAAACTTTACCCCCTGAATCAGGGAAGTCTTAAACAACTTTC
>NW_013673033.1:31488-34753 GCF_000517525.1 Limulus polyphemus | reverse complement strand
TGTGGAACAGACTAGGCTGTATCTCCGTATCTTACAGCTGTGTGGTATAGACTAGGTTATTTCTTCGTATCTCACAGCGGTGTGGAACAGACTAGGCTGTATCTCCGTATCTTACAGCTGTGTGGTATAGACTAGGTTATTTCTTCGTATCTCACAGCGGTGTGGAACAGACTAGGCTGTATCTCCGTATCTCACAGCTGTGTGGTATAGACTAGGTTATTTCTTCGTATCTCACAGCTGTGTGGTACAGACTAGGCTGTGTCTCCGT
Organism: Limulus polyphemus; assembly: GCF_000517525.1. NCBI lineage: Eukaryota > Metazoa > Arthropoda > Merostomata > Xiphosura > Limulidae > Limulus > Limulus polyphemus. Next base: position 34,485 of record NW_013673033.1, on the reverse strand, counting down.
ATCTTACAGCTCTGTGGTATAGACTAGGTTATTTCTTCGTATCTCACAGCTGTGTGGTACAGACTAGGCTGTGTCTCCGTATCTTACAGCTGTGTGGTACAGAATAGGTTATTTTCTCAGTATCTTACAACTGTTTAGTACAGACTAGGTTATTTCTTCGTATCTCACAGCTGTGTGGTACATACCAGGTTATATTTCCGTACTTCGCAGGACTATAGTGAAGTATAGCATTCTCTATTTCACATGTCATCAGGACCCAAGTGAAGTATAGCATTTTTTAATTCACGTGCCAGCAGGACTCTAGTGAAGTATAACATTTTGTATTTCACGTGCCAGCAGGACTCTTGTAAAGTGTTAAATACTATCCCTAGTTTTATTTGCTTTAGTAAATCAGTTTCTCTAATAACAAGTAGACATTTTTCTATCCCTAGTTTTATTTGCTTTAGTAAATCAGTTTCTCTAATAACAAGTTGATATTTTTCTATCCCTAGTTTTATTTGCTTTAATAAATCAATCTCTCTAATAAAAAAAAAAAAAAACTTAGGTGTCTCTCGAGATAATTTTGCAGCGCCAATGCCTTCTCTAATGTATGCACCTAAAACTGATCCATTTTATTAAGTCCTAAAAACAATAACCGACCAGTACCAGCTAGTGTAAGGCACACGCAAATTGGGCGTAGATCTCGCCAGGCAGTTGGTCAAAGACCTGCATTTAATTTACTCTTATCTGCAGTTTACAACAAGGTCGTTCTCTTTCCAAGTTATAGAAGTTTTCATGTACTAAAGCGTTTGTTCTAACGAAAACTGGCAAGTTTCGAGCACTTCCAGCATTGAAAGTTGACTTTTAATTGTGGGCTAGTCCTAGCTATTCAGAATTATTTGTGTTGAAAAAAGTTTTGGTGATAAAATCACTTATCATTCTCGGGATTACAAAGATATATGTGTTCACTATTACTCAGAAAAAAATACGAAAAATATCACAACAAAATATAAGTTACGCTTCTTAAGAAGGTCTAGATATTTTCTTTAGAATGTAGATGAATTGCAGATCAGTGAACGAGATTTTAAACACTCTGCAATACACCCATATTAACTAATATAGATATAACCTACATATTTACAGTTTTATTTGTAATACTGGTCATGCATACAATAAACATTTGGAGAAAAACGTCATAATCCTGTTTAATTCCAATCTAGTCTTCCTTTGAATTATTCTAGAAATACTGTATTTAAAGAAGTACTATTTAAATGAACATACTAGTTTCACAGCAGATTTTTTCTTGGGGGGGGGGGTCTACTAATACATAATGTTTAACACTTTACAAGAGACCTGCTGACACGTAAATACAAAATGTTTAACACTTTACAAGAGACCTGCTGACACGTGAAATACAAAATGTTTAACACTTTACAAGAGACCTGCTGACACGTGAAATACATAAAAAAATGTCTACTTGTTATTAGAGAAACTGATTTATTAAAAAAAATAAAATCTCACACCATATGATGTATAAACTATACCCAGTGAATAAGGAATGCCTCTATCACATTAGATGGAGGATAAACTTATCCGGTGAATCAGGTAAATCTCAGCTCCTTTTTTTCATACCACGTGGTGTGTAAATTTTACTCAGTGAATCAAGGGGGTCTCACACCATATGATGTATAAACTATACCCAGTGAATAAGGAATGCCTCTATCACATTAGATGGAGGATAAACTTATCCGGTGAGTCAGGTAAATCTCAGCTCCTTTTTTTCATACCACGTGGTGTGTAAATTTTACTCAGTGCACCAGGGAGCACAAGACAAGCCTAGTTATCCTTTTATTCACATCTATTCAAGTAATATTATGTTATTTAATGTTTTAAAGTATTTTGTTTATCAGACAATTTTTACCGTATAGTCCTCAGGAATTTTATACCTCTAATGGCCGTGCAATATAAAACCATCATAACTCCAGTTATCTATTTATTCATTCACATATATTAAAACTTTTAAATGTCCAATCGAGGATGAACCGGTTGTTTGTCTGTTGGTTTCGCTGAGTATGTTAGCAACTGGTTTTCAAAGACATAAGCATTACCTGGATTAGTTTCTGCTCAAAAGGTGATGTGCAAATTGATTTGGCACGTAACACTGCCTTCTCCTCATCGATTTCCGTGCTACGTTAGTTACTATATTACTCTTGTCATCTACACAAAATCTCCTCCTCCTCTATTTCACTGAGTGTTAATTGTTCTACTACTCTGCTGATCTATACACTACTTTCTCCTAACCTATTCCACTGTTTGTTAGTTATTGTAATAGCCTTGTTATCTGTTTGTTTGTAATTAAGCACAAAGCTTAGTCAATGGACTATCTGTTCTCTGCCCACCACGGGTATCGAAACTCGGATTCTAGCGTTGTAAGTCCGCAGACATGCCGCTGTGCCACTGGGGGCGTCTTGTTATCTAAACATTGCCTTCTCCTCATCTGATCCAGTGCGTATTATTTGCTTTAATGAATTAATTTCTCTAATAATAAGTAGACGTTTTTCTCTCTCTCGTTTTATTTGCTTTAGTAAATCAGTTTTCTGATAATAAGAAACATTTTTCTCTCCCTAGTTTTATTTTTTTAATAAATCAGTTTCTCTAATAACAAGTAGACATTTTTCTCTCCCTAGCCTCCTTGATTCACTGTGTAAAGTTGACACATCGTGTGGTGTGATAACTGGTGTGAGACCTTCCTGATTCAGGGGTAAAGTTGATACACAGATTGATGTGAAAGTGGTGTAAGACTTCCCTGTTTCAGGGGGTAAAGTTTATACACAGTTTGGTGTAAAAGAGGTGTGAGACCTCTTTGGTTCACTGTGTAAAGTTGACACATCATGTGGTGTGAGACCTCCCTGATTCAGGGGTAAAGTTGATACACAGATTGGCGTGAAAGTGGTTTAAGACTTCCCTGATTCAGGGGGTAAAGTTTATACACAGTTTGGTGTAAAAGAGGTGTGAGAC
>NW_013673033.1:29551-30488 GCF_000517525.1 Limulus polyphemus | reverse complement strand
TCTGTACCACACAGCTGTGAGATACCCACAGCTGTGTGGTACAGACTAGGTTATATCTCCAGATACGGAGATATAACCTAGTCTGTGTCACACAGTGTTCTTTAAAAGAGGAAAATCAACCACTAATTAATTAAGCAATACTTTATTTTAAGAGGAAACGTTAATCTTAGTTTTCCGTTGTTTTTTACAGAAATCGTTTTGCCAACAATTTTAGCTAAAATATTATAAAGTATTTAGGAACTGGCATTACCTGTAACTGTTGGAAATTCCGAACAAGGTCATAATATTTTCCAATACAGCCCCTCCCCTGTGAACTCAGACGGAAAAGTGGGCCACATTGTCCTGTAGTTGTAAAACGTGCAGCTAAGATCTGGTTCTTATGCATAAAAAGCGTCAGCTATAAGTTTGTGTAGGCCTCGATCACAATTATAAGGTTTATTTCTCGGTATCAGCCAGTGGCAGGAGATATATATGCAGTAGCTAGCCTTGAACATTATAGCTACGTGAAAATGTGCATGTGTCAGTAACAACACAATCCTTTCAAGCACCAGCTTTCCTCCCAATACCATCATCAACTACAATCGTATCATCTCTAGCTAGTAATCTTACATTTAAAACATGGTGATTAGAAGCGTTCGATACGCAATCTGCTGGTCGCGGTTCGAATCCAAGTCACCAAACATGCTCAGCCGTGGGGGTGTTATAATGTTACAGTCAGTCCCACTATTTGTTAGTAAAATAGTAGCTAGCCCAAGAGTTGGCGGTGGGTGGTGTTAAGTAGCTACCTTCCCTCTAGTCTATCGGTGCTAATTTAGGGACGGCTAGCGCATATCGCCCTCAAGTTGCTTTTCGCGAAATTCAAAACAAATTAAATCAAACCACTTTGAACATTCGCTCTATTCTGTCACTCCCAACTTGTAGCATACTTCCTTTGAAC
>NW_013673033.1:18965-28551 GCF_000517525.1 Limulus polyphemus | reverse complement strand
ATTCGCTCTATTCTGTCACTTCCAACTTGTAGCATACTTCCTTTGAACATTCGCTCTATTCTGTCACTCCCAACTTGTAGCGTACTTCCTTTGAACATTCGCTCTATTCTGTCACTCCCAACTTGTAGCGTACTTCCTTTGAACATTCACTCTATTCTGTCACTCCCAACTTGTAGCACACTTCCTTTGAATTCTGTTCTAAACTTAGTCTCTAAAACTTTTTTTTAATCTACGTAATAAATTCGAGTCAACTTCAATAAAATAGAAGTAATAAATTCGAGTCAACTTCAATAAAATAGAAGTAATAAATTCGAGTCAACTTCAATAAAATAGAAGTAATAAATTCGAGTCAACTTCAATAAAATAGAAAATGCTATCGCACCATGGTTCAAACATTTCGTTCTCTTGGTTGAATATATATCTTATTATCAGCGATGAATTATAAGACGCCAAGGATTTATACAAGGGTTTTTAATAAAGTCTTGTAGTAGTAGTAGTATGTAGTGTAACACAAAACCAGCCATCTGAGCTTTACTTTACAACAAACAGCGACAGATCAAGGTATTTGTAACTATATAAAGATTACTTACAAACTGTGTGGTTACTTGGTTTTATCTATTTGTTATATACATCTTGAGTCACAATGTGTTTATATCCTCTGAAACCCATATACCCGTTGGAATCACCTTAACCACAGAAGGTAATGAATGATTGGACATGAAGACAGGAAACAGCTAAGTAATATATAGATTCGCTGTCCTTGGAACAAAACAAGACAACACGCGAACGTTTTATTCATAATTATTCTCACACACGGTAGAGAAACTTGAGACGTTACAAAGTAGTTCAGAGACGTGTCACCGCTGATACGTTACGAGTGACAAAACGCAGGTATTTATATTGAGGTTCATAATTGTCGACAAGTTGAGGGTTCTCGGTTTCCTGCGTTTGAATCTTTGGTTTTTATATTTTTTATGTTTTCAAATGACATATTAGAGAACATTTTATTTGATAATTCTATTATTATGTCATTTATCGAAAGAAAGACAAACATATATTATATACAACTTTAATTGAACAGTTGTGTGAGAGGAACAGTTGAAAGAAGAACGAACATACAACATATACAACTTTAGATGAACAGTTGTGTGAGAGGAACAGTTTAAAGAATAACGAACATACATTATATGCAACTTTAGATGAACAGTTGTGTGAGGGGAACAGTTGAAAAAGAACGAACATACAACATATACAACTTTAGATGAACAGTTGTGTGAAAGGAACAGTTGAAAGAAGAACGAACATACAACATATACAACTTTAGATGAACAGTTGTGTGAGAGGAACAGTTGAAAGAAGAACGAACATACAACATATACAACTTTAGATGAACAGTTGTATGAGAGGGAAAAGGCCTGTCTAAAGAGAGATAATCTTATTTTAACAGAAGGTAGGTAAAGAGATGTGTAGAAGAAGAGAAGACAATCGACAAAGAGACGACCTTACATTCACAGAGGTGAGTTAGAGTAAATAAGACTGGGAAAGGAAAACCGATAAGATGAGAGAGGAAGAAAAAGACAAAGAGAATAGATGAGAATTTTATCTAGGAGTTAGAAAAAGGGATAAAATGTGCATCAATCCATTAATAAAGTGAAGTTAATAGCAGACATACGATACTCTTATACCACTAACTTTAGCGTTAGACCAACACCTGCTCGGATACCAAGTAAAAATTCCTGTGACGTCACTATACAGAGAATTAAACAGTCGACTGTTAAAAAATACAAATATAGCTGACAAGTAGGAATTTGGATAAATAGGGTAGCTTGGGGTAAATGGATCAATAAATGTGTCACCGTTTCCCGAAGCCTGAGACACCCAGTACTACTAAATAGATCAAAATCATTACACATTATTACGCTACACACTACCTTGCCACTGAAATCCTGAGCTGTGCCATTCCACTAGCTTGAAAAACTGAAGTTTTACTCTCTGTAGGTTACGTTGAAAGGTGTGGTGTTTGATCTCATTTTCTTGCCTGATTAGAGCTTTGTTTAGTGTGGAGTTTCAGCTCTAAACAGCACCATGACGACAAACAAGTTCATTAAACTATCATTCTTCGGTGGTCAGGTTTCTATAGATTCAATAGAAGCAGCAACTTTAGTAGAAGTGATGTAACCGATAGTTTAAAATCACGTTAATTAATGTTGGTAAATTTACGTTATTAAAACCGACCTCCAGTTGTTCAGGCCTAGAGAATACGTTATTGATTTATTGTAATTCCGCGTTACGTTTGTCATCTAACTAGTTGGCTATTACACATGAAAAAACAAGGATACATAGTTTAAAAGGCTATTTACATGTCCATTTATATTTATCAAATTCGGAAATAAAAAAATGATTATTTAATGCATCTTAAAGTTGAGGCAGATTTCACCTTATACGATTCACTGGTTATACAAGGATGGCCAATCCTCATAAGCACTATAAACACAGAAAGCAGGTCTAAATACTAAATAGTTTAATGTCACCCTAAGGTGCACATAAACACAAAACAGATAGCAGTTTACTACACGAACTATAATTTTTGAAAACTCTAGGTTAGTCTTTGGTAACTCGAACATTCAGTTCAGGTTACTACAATAACTTTATCTCGACCTACAGCTGTATTACGTAATAATGCAGTCCCCTCGGGTATAGGTCAGGCTCTAACAATAGACACTGTTTTATAGCCTTATGACTAAAGCAGATCACCCTGCCTTCCCATAATGGTATAGATTTCTCCAGTTTAATGTTGCCTCGAGACAATGTTGCCTGGGTGAGAACATTTGCTTGCATTATCATCGAACAGTTTTATAACACTTAAGTAGTGGAGGGATAGTCAGCTATTTACATTTTTATAACACTTAAGTAGTGGAGGGATAGTCAGCTATATGCATTTTTATAACACTTAAGTAGTGGAGGGATAGTCAGCAAAATAAATTTGTTCAGCTCTGCTTACCGAGTTGTTATAAGAATCCTTGAAGAATGAGACAACTTTCGAACGTCTGGCACTGAGAATAAGCAAATACTATCTGAATTAAACAGGACTAAATTAATTAATTAAAATCTGAAGTCAGATGCTTAACAATGCGGCCCTCTACGGGAACACGCGTATCCAAATCAACAGAGAAAACACAAATAAAATGAACAACTCATTGACCGACGTCGATGCACGTGTTACGAAAGTTATATAATCTATAGACGCGATGATTCAGACGCCTCCTGTCACCACTCAAACACCCGCTGTTCCCAGTCAAACACTTTCTGTTTCAACTCAAGTACACCCTGCTACCACTTAAACACCCAACGTTGCAAATCAAACACTTACTATCACCACTCAAACACCTCTTATTGCCAATCGGACATATCTTGTTAGCAAAACGCCACTTATGTCTCAAACTCCTCATGTTGTCACTAAGTCTCCTCTTGTTGCCACTAAAACACCACTTTAAGTATCTCAAAATTCTTTTGTTACCATTCAAACTCTTTTTATTGCCACTCAAACACCTTTTGCTGCCACTAAAACACCTAATGTTGACACTCAAACTTCTCTTGTTCCAGTCAGACACATTTTGATTACATTCAAACATTTTTTGTTGCCATTCAAACACCTTTTGCTGCCACTAAAACACCTAATGTTGACACTCAAACTTCTCTTGTTGCCACCCAGACACATTTTGATGACATTCAAACATTTTTTGTTGCCATTCAAACACCTTTTGTTGCCACTCAAACACTTTATGTTGACACTAAGACACCTGTTGTTATCAGCCAAACAACCGTTGTCATGAAAACTGTACTAAGCCTTACAAGTATTATGTGCAGTTAACTATTACACCCAAGTGGGCTTCAGACAAGAAATCTGTACTAAGCCTTATTATTGATATGTGTAGTTAATATTACACCCAAGTGAACATCACACAACATAGCTGTACTAAACATATTTGTTTTATACGTAATTAATTTTTTACAAGTAAGTGCATTTCAAACTAAAAAATATTCTTGCTAGCTGTGAGTGCGTAATAAGAATGATAGTAAATCCCTTAGGGTGGATAATGGGTGGTAGAGTGCTGCTGACTGGCTGCCTTCCCTCTAGTCAGTAGTTCAGAATTAGGAACGGCGACAAATAAGTTTAGAAAATAAATAATACTTTAGTACACTACTAAACTTAGCAGCGAAAACATTTTACTAAATTCGCAAGTTTTATATTCTTGACAAGTGTTCGATAAAGTCATTCTTCAGAATTAGACAGTATTTGTTCCATAGCTCCGTCTCTCATTCGAATTGGTCAACCTTGAAGATATTAGTATTAACTGACTTCTGAAACGAACCGAAGTTCGACCTACATTTTATAAAGGCAGTGTCGTGATCAAAGCTGTAAATGGCATCACATATTATAGATTTTCCCTTTGTGAAGAATTCCCAGTTTCTCTTTATATTGAAGGGTGTTGTTCAACCCTAACATCTAAACCAGTTGTTCATTGTCTGTAGACCAACAAGTCAAATCTTCTGAAATGGGTCACTAAGACCTTTTGAACTATTTACAAACAAGATCAACAACAATAACGTAAAAAACAGTGATAGATATACATGGTTGGGAAAATTCCATGTAAAATTCTACCACGTTGTAAAGGATGATACAACCTATAGTAGCAACAAGTTGAATCAGGATTGTTCCAACTGAACAAAAGCAAGCGTTGATTTCCAACTCTTAAATAAACAAGTGGTTAACAGAAATTTGTATTCTATGTTAATTTATAAACTTTGTAAAGTTTGACTGTGTGTTGCTTCCTAAAGCTATATTGTGTTTTACTTCGTAAAGCTAGATTGTGTTTTATTTTGTACAGTTGGACTGTGTGTTCTACTTTGTAGCGTTGGATTATGTTTTAATTTATAAAGTTGGATTGTGTTTGTTACTTTGTAAAATTGGACTGAGTGTTACTTTGTAAAGTTGGACTGTGTGTTGCTTTGTAAAGTTAGATTGTATGTTAGTTTGTAAAGTTGGACTGGGTGTTACTTTGTAAAGTTAGATTGTGTGTTATTTTGTAAAGTTGGACTGAGTGTTACTTTGTAAAGTTGGACCAGGTGTTACTTTGTAGAGTTGGATTGTGTGTTACTTTGCAAAGTTGGACTGGGTGTTGCTTTGTAAAGTTGGACTGGGTGTTGCTTTGTAAAGTTGGACTGGTTGTTACTTTGTAAAGTTGGACCAGGTGTCACTTTGTAGAGTTGGATTGTGTGTGAATTTGTAAAGTTGGACTGGGTGTTGCTTTGTAAAGTTGGATTGTGTGTGAATTTGTAAAGTTGGACTGGGTGTTGCTTTGTAAAGTTGGATTGGGTGTTACTTTGTAAAGCTGGATTGTGTGCTAATTTGTAAAGTTGAATAGGGTGTTGCTTTGTAAAGTGGAATTAAGTGCTAATTTGTAAAGTTGGATTGTGTGTTAGTTTGTAAAGTTGGATTGTGTGTTAGTTTGTAAAGTTGGACTGGGTGTTAGTTTGTAAAGTTGGATTGTGTGTTAGTTTGTAAAGTTGGATTGTTTGTAAAGTTGGACTGGGTGTTGCTTTGTAAAGTTGGACTGGGTGTTACTTTGTAAAGCTGGACTGGGTGTTAGTTTGTAAAGTTGGATTGTGTGTTAGTTTGTAAAGTTGTATTGGGTGTTACTTTGTAAAGTTGGACTGGGTGTTACTTTGTAAAGTTGGATTGTGTGTTAGTTTGTAAAGTTGGATTGTGTGTTAGTTTGTAAAGTTGAACTGGTTGTTACTTTGTAAAGTTGGATTTTCATGGAAATTGCAAAAATTTGGAATAATTTTAGAAGTCTAAATTTAGTTTAAGTTAAAAAAGATGTCAAAGTTTAATTTCAACTAAACACTTTTTAGTGTGTTTGGAAAACCTTTTATTATTTTTTTAATTTTTGCAGATTTACAGCTAATAACAGAAGAAGCAAATTCCCATATCACCTAAATATTGAAAATTATTTTTTGAGGTCGAGATCTTTGGATCTCGATCATAAACAAATCGCACATACAACTCGATTTTAGAAAAACAACTACACAACTTTTGAAGTTACTAAGAGTTAATTTCAAAACTATCAACGAACGTTAGAAAATACACAGTCCTAGTTGCTTTGAATAGGCAAGATTTTTCAGAATAAACTATTAATTAAAGGAGTAAAAACATTAACATTTATATTTAGATCTTTTACATTGCTTGTAAAATTAATCTGCTTTTATGTTTCAATTAAAAGAATGCTACGTTTGTAAAAGCTGGCACGGGCTGGTGGTTAGGGCGATCAACTCCCTTTCTTCGGGTCGCGAATTCGAATATCGTAATCGAACCTGCTCGCCTTGGTGGCGTTATAATGTGACGATCAATCCCACTTTTCGTTGTTAAAAAGAACAGCCTAAGAATTAGCGGTGTGTGATGTAAGCTAGCTACATCGCTTTTAAATTAGGGACGTCTATGATCTAATGCAGATAGCCATCGAGAAGCTTTGCGCAAAATTTAAAAACAAACAAACAAAACAAAGTCATCTATGAAGAGAAAAACGAAAAATACGGAAATGGGAATCACATTATAACTTTTGAAGTGGTGCTACATGTCTCTAATTTAGTATCTCTTGTTAAACGGCACTGTTGAGTTTTTTTCTGAAAGTAGAAAATCTTGAAAGCGATATCATGTGATTTTGGTACGTGGAATCGTTGGAACATCAAGAAGGAAGACAAAAAATATATTTATACATTGTTGATGTCGTACTAGTTTAAAAACAGTGTGGTCTGAATGAATACGGTGCCCCCCAGTGGCACAAGCGGCATGTCTTCGGACTTACAACGCTAGAAACCGGGTTTCGATACCCGTGGTGAGCAGAGCATAGATAGCCAATTGTGTGCTTAACTTCAAACAAACTGAATATGGTTTTCTAAAACATTTCAAGTCTTATATCATAAAGGTGAAATATGTGTTATTACAGTTTTTTTCCTTCTTTTTATGAAACTAATCTAGTGCCCTAGACCTACAAAACTTCACGACTGTGTTCAAATAAGCAAACTAAAACAGCCCCACAATCAACTCGTTCTTTCCTTCTCTTTATCAGCCTCGTTTACTAGTATAACGAAACTGTCTCAATGACCTCGAGTCTGCATGCAGCGTATTTTCAAATACGGCCACCTAGCTGACCTTACTGTAAACAACAAAGTCATAAAAAATCTTAGGGCGTTCCGCACCCGCGCGAGAGGTATACTAGGTCTGGATAAAAAGGTTACCAACTTTCTTGCCTTGTAAACCCGGATGGTGACGTTAATCAGGGCAGAAATGGGCATAACAATAACAGAAAAAAACCATAACGCTACGTACTTTCTAAACTAGTTACTGTTGGTTCATATCCTCACCCAATAATATACCGTGTTTCATTCTGGGTTACGGTTTTCACCATTCACGATTAGTTTCTCAAGACTTTTCCTAGCCAAAATAAGAAAATATGTGTATAATGACATATGTAACACACCATGTCACGTGGTAAAAATGTTTCTCATATTAACAAAACCTTCACTTGAACCGTGTCTTTTGACCGTGTTGGTAGCGGTAGGTAAGATCCACGGAGTACAGCCGGCTCAACACGTTAGTAGAATACTTTTTTAGGGAGTTTTGAACCCGGTTTTATCAGACGATAGCTCCTCTAAATATTCAGTTGTAGTTCTGTTCCTAAATTCATTGAGAGGATCAACCTGCTCTCGAGCAACCTATAATCTCGTTCTCTCCTTTATATAACTGTCTGAGACTACTCATCTTTGAAGGCTTGAAGATGATGAGGTACGTTATCTTCGTTGTAATATTATGTAGTATTAATGATAGTTATGACAACAGAAATACTTTTACTAAAATCTAATATACATCATATTACACAAATAATATTTTCATTATTGTGAGGAAATAGCACTTTTTATCCACATTCGTGTGTATATAATGGATTGTATTGAAAAATATCCAGCAAACAAAGGTGCAAGTTATAAAGAGGTTTTACAAAAGTTTATACAATGTACATGTTAAAATTGATTTTGAAAAAAAGTGTTTTACGATTGACAATATAATAGATCAATAACAGATCAGAGAAATCATTTTTCTTGTCTGCGAAAAATAAAAGTCACAGCTGCTATCGCATTCGGCCAGACATTTTACATATTTTAACGCGGCATGGTCACATGCGTAAAGCACAGAACCGTTATAAACGGTTTTCACTTGAATTTCGTACAACACTGGCGCCTCTTAACATAGTTCTCACGCATTTCCAAAAAGCTTTATTTGTCTAACATTTATTTTGCCAGAACACGATAAGTATCCTACCAAACCTTGCTTTACATCTGTTTGTCTGGAACCAAATCTCCACTCTTATTTTTTACAACAATAACGTGGTTGATATTCAGCTGAGCTCTACTGTAAAACAGTGTAATGATGAAAAGCCAATCAGTGGTATCGCCAAACGTTCCTTTTAGTTCGTAACTATTTACGATTATTGTAGCATAAAGTAAGATCCCTTCACATTTTTTACCATCATAATTAGCAGATTAGTGAATTTGTTTATACGACGAATGGGTTTGCCAGATAATTCAAGTTTAAGGAATCCTAAATAAATATTAAACTTTACAGTTACTAGTATAATTTATCGTACTGTTGAAAAGATTGTATAACATTTGATGCCGTTTTACAATGCGTTAGGACTAACAGCAAGTTTCTAATCTGGTAACTTGTACTTCTCACGATTCAATAATCTATAGTCTAAATATTAATACGATTCTTTATAAAGTGATTTTTTTTACAATGCCATAGGCCTAATAGCGAGTTTCTAATCTGGTATTTTATGCTTTTTCTGGTTCATTAGACATTCTGTCGAGTCGTTAATCTGAGATTTAATACTGGCCCGGCATGGCCAGGTGGATATGGCACTCAACTCACAATCTGCGGGTCGAGGGTTCGAATCCCCGTCACACCAAACATGCTTGCCCTTTCAGCCGTGGGGGCGTTATAATGTGACGGTCAATCCCATTATTCGTTGGTAAAAGAGTAGTCCAAGAGTTGGCGGTGGGTGGTGATGACTAGCTTCCTTCCCTCTAGTCTTACTCTGCTAAATTAGGGACGGCTAGCGCAGATAGCCCTCGTATAGCTTTGCGCAAAATTACGTGGTTCAGCGTAAGTCTGAAGGCTTATAACGCTACAAACCGGGTTTCAATACCCATGGTGGGCACATCACAGATAGCCCATTGTGTGTAGCTTTGTGCATAACAACAAACAAACAAATTCTATTGATGAATTATCAATCTGCTCTTTTATGCTTCTGTCTATTCACTAGGCCTATTATTGAATCGCTATCTGGCGCTTTACACTTTTTCTATGCGTTAGATCTAATGTTAAGTTACTAATCTAGAATTTTATATTTCTTACGATTCCTTAGATTTACAGTCAAATTACTTCTCCGTTACCTTATACTTACTACGAATCATAAGTCCTAAGGTCAAGTTGTTAATCTAGTACTTTTAAACATAATTTAATGTACAT
>NW_013673033.1:12200-17995 GCF_000517525.1 Limulus polyphemus | reverse complement strand
TAAAAGAGTAGCCCAAGAGTTGGCGGTGGGTGGTGATGACTAGCTGCCTTCCCTCTAGTCTTACACTGCTAAATTAGGGACGGCTAGCGCAGATAGCCCTCGTGTAGCTTTGCGCGAAATTCAAAACAAACATGTGAAGTTAATGGAAATTTACTTTTTTTAATTCGTGGTATGATTTATAAAATACAAGGGACAATACCTTACTCTATGAGGAAGGTAATTTGTTCTGAAGTTTGTAAATGTCGTATATCGTTTAATTAAACCATTGTCGCTTTCAGGAATACTAGAAGCTTTAAAAGAATGAACAGACAGGAAATAAAATCTTGTTATTATTGGACTCAATGAGAAAGTTTCAAAAAGTTAACTTTTATTGGTAAATTGGTGATGCACATTACTGGACAAATGTAACAGAGGGGTAATGGTCTAAGGACAAAAGTAACAGAGGGGTAATGGTCTAAGTATTGTAAATAATAAAAATAAAGCATGATATTCAATTGTCAAAATGCTTTTCTTAACATCTTAATTATTACAACCTTAGTTTTAAATTAGTAGTGGCATTTTATTATATAGTAAAAAAAAACATATAAGTAAATTAATTTAATTCTGAACAGTAAACAGTAGTTTTGTGTTTGTTGCCTTGTCAGTCTTAAGCCAATCACTGATATCGGTGAAAGTTGTGCTTCTTAGATTTACTGTTTTAGTGTAAATATCTATAGTTTTTAAGTGTGTCGACCGCTGGGCCATTACACTATAAGAGGAACAAAATATGACTACAAATTGATCGGTATAACACTGAGATTATATCTCAGATCCAGTGTCTGTCTGTATGTGTGCGTCACGTAACTCCTCCTAAACCGCTGGTAGCAGTGATTTACAATAGAACACGTGATTAAGTAGGCCTACTAATTACAATTCGTAACTTGGTCATTGGCGATGGCCCGGCATGGCCAGGTGGTTAGGGCGCTCGACTCGCAATCAGAAGGTCACGGGTTCGAATCCCAGTCCTACCAAACATGCTCGCCCTTTCAGCTGTGGGGGCGTTATAATGTGACGGTCAATCCCACTATTCTTTGGTAAAAGAGTAGCTCAAGAGTTGGCGGTGGGTGATGATGACTAGCTGTCTTCCCTCTAGTCTTACACTGCTAAATTAGGGACGGCTAGCGCAGATAGCCCTCGTGTAGCTTTGCGCGAAATTCAAAAACAAACAAACAAACAAACAATCATTGGCGATATAATGCAGATTTAATTTCTATAAAACCTACATAACACGGTAGATTTCTTGTAATTCGAAGTAACAAGAAAATTAAAAATACATACATCACGAACATACACGTTTGCAAAGTACTGAAAATGAAAACTCAAAAAAATTTCAACGATATTCATCGACTATGAAGGTTACCTCAGGTGAAAAATGACATATAAGAGTCGTATGGCATCAATTATTCTTATTTACCTTCCTAGATATTCAGAAAAAGTAGGACTTACGAATAAAGATAATTTATAAATCTTACAATTATGAATATATTAACTTATGTATTTTATGTTCTATATTATCGAACTCGTGGGTCTATGACCCACATTTACGGTGTCGGTATAATGCAAATTTAATGCTTGAACTACTGTTTTGTACTTTTTCAGTTTAATGAGTT
Organism: Limulus polyphemus; assembly: GCF_000517525.1. Lineage (NCBI taxonomy): Eukaryota > Metazoa > Arthropoda > Merostomata > Xiphosura > Limulidae > Limulus > Limulus polyphemus. Next base: position 16,346 of record NW_013673033.1, on the reverse strand, counting down.
GGTTTTCTAACTGAAAACTCAAAATAAAAGAGTATGAATATTTTCAAACAAAGATATCGTGAACAGGGTGGTACCAACCCTGCTTGTGGAAGATTGTAATTGATTAAAGATATTCTTTAGGAATCTCGGTGTTTATAAACACTACCTTGACTAAAAATATAATACATTCCGTTGTTTAGTGGTGTAATGACTTTCATTTTTGGCCTATATAATCATAAAATGTGATGGAGCTTTATTCAAGAATGTTGAACGAGCGATTTGTTATAATTACAACTAGATAATAAAAAAAGTAGGTCAGTCCCTAGAGCGAACAATTTCCACTGTGAAGTACAATGGCCCAATACACCAGTTTACTCTTGTACACTGCACTTTTCATTTTGTAGAGAGCGCCCACTAAGCTTGTAGTCCCACCATTATTTAGACTTAGTGTTTCTACTGATGTTTAAACATCGCTGACTTTTCTTCTAGGGAGATCTTAGTTCAGAGAATTTTCCGCAATATGTGATTTGGTAGGACTACTGAATATCATAAAAAAATGGTTATCACCTGTGATTGGTAAGATACACCATTCATAAAAAACTGGTTATCACCTGTGATTGGTAAAATAAACCATTCATAAAAAACTGGTTATCGCCTGTGATTGGTAAGATAAACCATTCATAAAAAAACCGTTTTTAAGCTGTGATTGGTAAGATAAACCATTCATAAAAAACTGGTTATCACATGTGGTTAATAAGATCAACCATTCATAAAAAAGCCGTTTTTAAGCTGTGATTGGTAAGATAAACCATTCATAATAAAAACTGTTTTTAATCACAGAGCCCCCAGTGGTACAGCGGTATGTCTGCGGACTTACAACGCTAGAAACCGAGTTTCGATACCAGTGGTGGGCAGAACACATTGTGTAGCTTTGTGCTTAACTCCAAACAAACAAACAAATCAATCACAGCTTAAAAACAGTTTTTATTATGAATGGTTTATCTTACCAATCACAGCTTGGGATACAAACTGCAGATGTTGAGTTTCCCTCATCAGTTTTTATGATAGTTGTGCTTATTTTTAACCTTGTGCAGCTCATACACCCAGTTCTTCATCATTGGCTTACATAGTCAGTCGAAGCTCATATCTAGTTTGTCATCAATGATTTATTTTGCCAATCACAGTTGATAACCAGTTTTTCATGAATGGCTTATTTTGCCAATCATAGCTGATAACCAGTTTTTTTTATCAATGGCTTACCTTGCCAATCACCGCTGAAAAACAGTTTTTTATGAATGGTTATCTTACCGTTTTGCTAAATGGAATATTCATCATCTACTCCAAGTGCTTTAACTGATAAATTATTATTGCTAAAATGGAGTGTTTTGGTCAAAAAAGAAATACCCTGAATTTAGAATGGTAAAACACTGCTTTCACACAGTGGCTGTGACATAACATCAACTCATATTAAAAACCTAAATACTCTGAATGTCATATAACATCAACTCATATTTCAGAGTATTTAGGTTTTAATGTCATATAACATCAACTCATATTAGTATTTAGGTTTTTCTGAATTCATATTTAAAGAATATTCATACTCTGGATGTGACATAACATTAACTCATTTTACAAATCTTCGTACTCTGAACGTGAATAAGTTAAAAGTCAAACATCAGCACCAACAAATCTCTGTGTCTATACAGAACGATTTAAGAGTCACATATCATCACCAAGAACTAACAATGTCTATACAGAACGAGTTAAGGTCAAACACCTACACTAAGAACTCATACTGCCTATACAAAACGAGTTAAAGGTAAGAAACTGGCACCGAGAATTTCGTGTTTATACAGAACGAGTTGAGAGTCAAACACCAGCACAAGAACTCACAGTGTCTATACAGAACGAGTTGAGAATCAAACACCAGCATCAATAACTCACAGTGTCTATACAGAACGAGTTAAAGTCAAACACTAGCACCAAGAACTTACAGTGTTTATACAGAACGACATATATTTAGACCTAAGCACCAAGAACTAGGAATGTCTATACAAACAAGTTAAAAGTAAAACACTAGCACTAAATTCTTACAGTGTTTATACAGAACGAGTTAAGAGTCAAGTACCAGCACCAAGAACTCAAGTGTTTATACAGAACGATTTGAGAATCAAATTCCAACACCAAGTACTCACAGTGTTTATATAGAACGAGATAGAGTCAAACACCAGCACCAAGTACTCACAGTGTTTATATAGAACGAGATAGAGTCAAACACCAGCACCAAGAACTTACAGTGTTCTAACTACAATGAGTTAGGGACAAACATAAACTAATCGTACACTACGAACTAAATACCAATGGTAAACACTATCATTAATGTGTATTCTTGACTGAACTATTGTTTAGCTGTTAAAGGAAAAGGTACTATACAACTGGGGTTATTTCTCCAAACAATTGTGACAGCTCGTGCTAGCGTTCTGCCCCATATTTCTTCATTCTTTTCAGAACTAACTACTTTCTTGTTGATATGATAACAGTATAATTTAGCCAAAGACTCGTGACCTTCTACCAAGTGGTTCCACTCTCTACAGGCATCCATATTCTACTCTTGTGTTTTCATCCTAATATAGACATCCCGGACGTAATGGAAACTTAAACCTAATCAACATAATTTTTAAAGCATTAGTACGTTACTAAGACGTTGACAATGAGTTAATCTGACATACTACTGAGATTCAAATTCACTGGTAGACAACTCAAATCTGTGTACATTGTGAAATGACGGTTAATATTCAAAGTGAGAGAAATGAGCTAAAACCTCACAATAGATGGCGTTGCGTATAATGTTATTGGAAGTTTAGTAACATAAAGTAACATGACATCTAACCTATACTTATTATAGCTTATTCAGTACGATACGACAAAAACAAACGTTTCCATTACGACTTAACTTAAACTAGTAAATGCTGCTCATTACGTCTAATCAAATATAGCAGTTTACATTAGTTGTTTATATAAAACGAATATTATTTACGGACGACCAATATGGCGGAGTAACATATGAACATTATAACAAATCTTAAGAGTAGTTATCACAATATTGTGAGATGTAGTCGGTTATAATGACCTTATTAGATGCTGATTGCATGTCCTGCTTGTAGAAGGTAACAATTGACTCATTTAACTGACTAAGTGCTTGTGTCTTTAAATTTAAAGGCAAAAGTCTATAAAAAAAAGTAGAAATGTGCCCTATTTTAGCGTGTTTTTATCCCCCCTTCTCGGACAAAATTCCTTAAACTAAATATCCCTTGTACACAGTCGAACAGTTTTCACGTTAACATACAAATATTATTACTCTGAGTAACTGATGCTAACACACACACATACACATAATAAATATTTATGGTATTATGTTAAAAAGGCATTCTAGTTTATTAGGTCCATCATAAGCAATAGACTTTACTTAAATGCATCATAAGCATTCATAAGGCTCTATCAAAATACGTCATTAGACAAAAATTAAACTTTGTTGTCGTATTATCGGAATAGAGTATCTCATTTCTACTCCGCTATTACGATAAAATGTAATTCGTGTATTTAACGTGTATTTAACAATGAGATACTCTACTCCGCTATTACGTTAAAATGTAATTCGTGTATTAAACAATGGGATACTCTACTCCGCTATTACGATAAAATGTAATTCGTGTATTAAACAATGGGATACTCTATTCCGCTATTACGATAAAATGTAATTCGTGTATTAAACAATGATATACTCTACTCCGCTATTACGATAAAATGTAATTCGTGTATTTAACAATGGAATACTCTACTCCGCTATTACGATAAAATGTAATTCGTGTATTTAACAGTGAGATACTCTATTCCGCTATTACGATAAAATGTAATTCGTGTATTAAACAATGGGATACGAATTACATTTTATCGTAATAGCGGAAGTAGAGTATCCCACTGTTAAATACGCGAATTACACTCCGCTATTACGATAAAATAGAGTATCTCATTATTAAATACATGAATTAAATGTTGTGGTAATGTCGGAGTAGAGTATCTGGTTTCAAAACCCGCAAACTGGCTAATTATACAAAAATTACTTTTGGTACTTAATTTATCCAACCTGTATCGGTAGTTTCACGAAAC
>NW_013673033.1:9408-11257 GCF_000517525.1 Limulus polyphemus | reverse complement strand
CGTAATAGCGAAGTAGAGTATCCCACTGTTAAATACGCGAATTACATTTTATCGTAATAGCGGAGTAGAGTATCCCATTGTTAAATACACGAATTACATTTTATCGTAATAGCGGAGTAGAGTATCTCACTGTTAAATACGCGAATTACATTTTATCGTAATAGCGGAGTAGAGTATCTCATTGTTTAATACACGAATTACATTTTATCGTAATAGCGGAATAGAGTATCTCACTGTTAAATACACGAATTACATTTTATTGTAATAGCGGAATAGAATATCTCATTATTAAATACATGAATTAAATGTTGTGGTAATGTCGGAGTAGAGTATCTGGTTTCAAAACCCGCAAACTGGCTAATTATACAAAAATTACTTTTGGTACTTAATTTATCCAACCTGTATCGGTAGTTTCACGAAACTTTAATAATGCTTGTTCCGTTCTGAATGAAGTCTTAACTACTTGTGTATTCTAACTGTAAATCCAGTGCTCAAAGCTGTCTTTAACTCATTCATTGGTGCATTGACATCACTAAATATTTTTTTTAGTTCTTTGCTTGAATTTCAGGAATTGACATATCCTCACTTTAGAAACTTTCAAATCTGCTTTTTTAGACAGAATCTAAAATACCAGCTGTAGAATATTAAATTATATACAGATCCGTTAGTTTCACAGGTAAACAACGAGTTTTGTTGTATTCATTAGTTAATTTTCATAATTTCCTGAGAAAAAAAAACTAGTTCAGGAGAAAATTTCTACCCTAACCTTTAAGGATCGTGCTGTAGCAGTAAGGGTTATTACTCACTCGCCAATAATTCTGTAGAGCAGCGTTTCCCAAAATGTGGACCCCTCAGAGGAGCGCAAATGACCTCTTGGGAGACGTTAGAGATTAGGGTAGAGTCAACAGTGTAATAATGTAAAATTAGATGTTCTAATATATAATTTTCAATAAGGAAAAAGACAACTTACTATAACAACACATATAGCATTTTTAGGAGCATCTGTGTGTTACCTTTCGTCACTTAACTCCCTTTATCATTCATTTAAAAAAGGAGGGGCGCTCAATAAACCATATTTATTTATGGGGGAGGGGTGGATGACAAAGTTTAAGAGTTGTACTCCACCATCAATCTCCCAATAACCAGAATATCAAGAAGTAAAAAACGTTTAAAGGTTGTCCTTGACCATCAAACACCCCCATAACCTGAATATCATGTAGTCACAAAGTTTAAAAGTTGTCCTTGACCACCAAATTCCCCATAACAAGGGTATCAAGGACTAACAAACTTTAGGAGTTGTCCTTTACCATCAAACTTCCTCATAACCAGAACATAAAGGATTAACAAAGATTATGAGTTTTCCTTGGCCATCAAACTTCAAAATATCGAGAATTAACAAAGTTTAAAAGTTGTCCTTTACCATCAAACTCCCCTATGACCAGAATATCGAGCAATAACAAAGTTTAAAAGTTGCCCTTGACAACCAAACTCCCCATAACCAGCATATCAAGAAGTATCAAAGTTTAAAAGTTGTCCTTGACCATCAAACTTTCTTATAACCAGAATATCTAGGAGTAACAATGTTTAAAAGTTGTCCTTGACCATCAAACTTTCTTATAACCAGAATATGTAGGAGTAACAATGTTTAAAAGTTGTCCTTGACCATCAAACTTTCTTATAACCAGAATATCTAGGAGTAACAATGTTTAAAAGTTGTCCTTGGCCATCAAACTTTCTTATAACCAGAATATCTAAGAGTAACAATGTTTAAAAGTTGTCCTTGGCCATCAAACTTTCTTATAACCAGAATATCTAAGAGTAACAATGTTTAAAAGTTGTCCTTGGCCAT
>NW_013673033.1:4722-8697 GCF_000517525.1 Limulus polyphemus | reverse complement strand
CATAGCCAGAATATCAAGTATCATCAAAGTTTAAGAGTTGTCCTTGGCCATCAAACTTCCCATAGCCAGAATATCAAGTATCATCAAAGTTTAAGAGTTGTCCTTGGCCATCAAACTTCCCATAGCCAGAATATCAAGTATTATCAAAGTTTAAGAGTTGTCCTTCGACTATCAAATTGAGAATCAAGCGATTTATGGTTTCCATTGTTTTGTCATATAATTAAAATAATAAGTACTAAAAACATTTCTGCAAAAAATTAAGTATGATGTAGGGATAGTTTTGTCAAACAGAGACAAGGTAGGGATGAATACACAAAACCATACAAAAATCACTATATAAATGGCTAGTAAATACTGAGTCAATCTTACAAGCTCATGGTTATTAGTCATTGTAGGACTGTATAGCACTATTCAGTTTAAAAGCTTTTAATCAAAACCTGAATTTATGCAGCTGACAGGAATTCAACATTTATTTGTAGATAAAAGTTATCATTGGAAATATTTAGCAGCATATTTATTTATTTTTGTCTGGTGTATTAATCTCTAACTTGTTTCTATACATTTTGGCATTGCCATCCATACATCATACTTTATGTTAGAATGACCTCAGATATTGATATTATACCATACAATTGGCCACAATAGATTATTAATCATCACTGGTCATAATATTGAGTTCTTGGGGAACCTGCAGTAAGGAAAGAACATATGAAAAATGTATAGCTGTATCATCTCTATATTCATGCTTGCATTCTTTATGGCACTGCCATTCTTACATTATTTTAGATTTACGTTTTTTTTTATTACTTGTTTTGTGACGGGTTTTTTTCCCTGACTGAAAGTAGTGTGTTCTGTGAATGTGTGTTTTAAAATTTAATATTATGTGTACTATTTTTTTTTACTCCTTCACTTCATACATAATATAGGGGTTGACTCCCTGAAGACACCGATTGTATAGTGTACAAAGCATTGAGTATTCTACGTATTATAGTCACCTAATGTTCATCTATTATTGGCTGATAATTTCTGTTTCACCCTGTAGTTTAGTTTTTTGAAAGAACACCAGATTTCTGTAAGAAAGCTAACTTCAAAGGGTAATGATAACATCTTTCACACTAGAATTATAATGTTTTAGCTTAGTGATAGCCTGTTTCCAAGTGCTCTTAAATGTTTTCTATCGTACTAAAGCCGTTACGAAAACTTCACACATTTTTTAGCTTGTGTGGGAAAAGAAGAAAGAAAGATGAACACTTTGGCTCTTTAACTAGTTCCTAGTTCTCTACTTTAGCAACAGTTTTCAATGACAGTGGAAGTCTCACAAGCTGTGAAACACTCGATAATGGCAATTGGGTGCTCAAATAAGGCTATAACTCAACTTTAACTGTTATTTGTAAACATCATAGAGTAATAACTTGAATGCGGCAGCCATTTTGTGTCGGCCCATCCTTACGTACTAAGGACTACCGTACTTAGTGATAAGGAAAACACTATTAAACACTTCTATCTATTAAGCCAATATACAATAAAATATTGTGATCTTATTGTATTAACTATAGTTTGAAGTACACGATAAATAAGGAAGTCAGAGTTATTGTATTACGCCTGACAAAACAGTGTGTTTCCTTCCCCCTTCCCAAACTTCAAGAACCATGTCTAACAAACGCCAGCGGTGTTAATGTTACTATTGGTATTTTCCTGTCTAACAGATACGAACTGTGTTTAACGTTACTGCTGGTATTTTCCTGGAGTCCAGCGCTGGCACAGCTAAACAGTATTTCTATTGGCTCTTCAACTTTTGATCGAGATTACACTGGAAAGTCATCAGGGTGCGCTCTCATCCTCCAGCGATCTTACATAAAGCCTGGCGGTAGGACACCGGCGACCCATTATGGTGGATTCTTAGAATTTGTAAAACCTCGGTAAGAAATTCTTGAAATACTAACATTTTTTTTAAATTGAGAATTACTAATGATGTGATATTCTCTTACAACACTAGTCTGGGAACCGTTGTTTAATGTCGTAGATAAAAAATTATCAAACAACTCATTATGTGTCGCTGTTATTTTTCATATGCTAATACTTTGATTTCAGATCTTTTCATCCTTCTGGCCCTGTGGAAGAAATCTGTATTCGGTACTCCGATGTTAACCGAGCTCTGGCCGAAGCTAAGCGTCAAAGAGGTAAGAGAAGTTAAATTATCGTATACAAAAACATGGTTTTGTTTTACAGTTTGTGAAAGTACGCTCTCGGGGCTGGGCCTTATTATAAATAACTCCCACATACGTCATAACTCCCGTACGTGATATAGATAAGTCCTATACACGATACATATAGCTCGCATACGTGATATAGATAACTCCTACACATGATATAGATAACTGCTATACGTGATATAGATAAGTCCTATACATGATACATATAGCTCGCATACGTGATATAGATAACTGCTATACGTGATATAGATAAGTCCTATACATGATACATATAGCTCGCATACGTGATATAGATAACTCCTACACATGATATAGATAACTGCTATACGTGATACAGATAACTCTTTTACGTGATATAGATAACTCATATATATGATATAGATAACTCGCATACGTGATATAGATAATTCCTACACGTGATATAGATCACTCCCATACGTGATATAGATAACTCCTATACATGATATAGATAATTTCTACGTGCGATATAGATAACTCCCACACATGATATAGATAACTCGCATATGTAATATAGATAACTCGCATACGTAATATAGATAACTCCCATACATGATATAGATAACTCCTACACGTAATATAGATGACTCCAATGCGTGTAAACATATACATGAGGATGATTTTCATCGAACGTCATAAATTTACAAAATTAAAGCTTGAAAGCTATCAATTAATCTAATTATGATGTTTTAAAGTAAATAATTATAGATAAAAAAATCGTTTCCTGTTCTCATACATACATAATTTATGTTTTCTAAAGTTTAAAACTATACAAACGTGGACGTACCGACGCTACTTCATCAGTGTTAACAGTTTATCTACTAAAATGCGAGTTTGTAGTATATGGAGTGAGAAACAAGTATTTAAACATTTACTTACTTTCTCGCAGGATACAGACAACCATCAACCATCAATTCTCTGGAACCTCTTCCACCCCACATCGATCAAACAGCAGAGTTGGTGCTAGCCACTACTCGGATACTAGCTAAACAGTGAGTATTTGTTACCATGATAACAAAGTAAATCTTTCATAAACAGCAGATTTGGTGCAAGCAACCACTTGATATTAGCTAAACAGTAAGTATTATTACCCAGGTAATAAAGTAAGTATTTCATAAACAGCACAGTTAGTGCTAGCCACCACTAAACAGTGAGTATTATTACCTAGGTAACAAAGTAAATATTTCATAAACAGCACAGTTAGTGCTAGCCACCACTAAACAGTGAGTATTGTTACCTAGGTAACAAAGTAAATCTTTCATAAACAGCACAATTAGTGCTAGCCACCACTAAACAGTGAGTATTGTTACCTAGATAACAAAGTAAACTTTCATAAACAGCACAGTTAGTGCTAGCCACCACTAAACTAGTGAGTATTGTTACCTGGGTAACAAAGTAAATCTTTCATAAACAGCACAATTAGTGCTTAGCCACCACTAAACAGTGAGTATTGTTACCTAGGTAACAAAGTAAATCTTTCATAAACAGCACAGTTAGTGCTAGCCATCACTAAACAGTGAGTATTGTTACCTAGGTAACAAAGTAAATCTATCAGAAACAGCACAGTTAGTGCTAGCCATTACTAAACAGTGAGTATTGTTACCTAGGTAACAAAGTAAATCTTTCATAAACAGCACAGTTAGTGCTAGCCATCACTAAACAGTGAGTATTGTTACCTAGGTAACAAAGTAAATCTATCAGAAACAGCACAGTTAGTGCTAGCCACTACTAAACAGTGAGTATT
>NW_013673033.1:0-4162 GCF_000517525.1 Limulus polyphemus | reverse complement strand
ACACGTAACGCCTTTCTCTTCATTACAGCCTTATTTCAACCCTAATATACGTCCCGGACATTATCCTATCATTCAATACACGTAACGCCTTTCTCTTCATTACAGCCTTATTTCAACCCTAATATACGTCCCGGACATTATCCTATCATTCAATACACGTAACGCCTTTCTCTTCATTACAGCCATATTTCAACTATACAATACTTCCCGACATTATCCTATCATTCAATACACGTAACGCATTTCTCTTCATTACAGCCTTATTTCAACCCTAATATACGTCCCGGACACTATCCTATCATTCAATACACGTAACGCCTTTCTCTTCATTACAGCCTTATTTCAACCATAATATACCTCCCGGACATTATCCTAGCATTCAATACACGTAATGCCTTTCTGTTCATTACAGCCATATTTCAACTTGACTGGCGTCGTTATGAGTCGTTGCATATATAAACATTTCAGCAGTGACTGTCTGACAGACATCATCACAAATAATCATATACAGAGTAAGACTTTACAACATATTTTCCTTTGATTTCACTCACACGTGCTTAGAATTATAAAGGTAATATAAATGACGTTATGTTATTAATCCTTACCCTAAAAATTTAATTGATAAATGACTTGAATAAGATTGATAATAATTACAAATCGCTTGCTTAATCTGGTTCACACCATAGCACTCGTTGTTCATGAAAATTGATAATATATTCATATATATATATATATAGCACCTAGACTACTAATATGTCTGTTGTATCCTAGTCGACCTGATGAAGCCTAGTATTGACCAAAAAGGCCTCATCGACAGTGGATATAGCAGACGTAGTATGATAATATATTATCATACATTCTCCTTTTAAAATATAGTGATTAAGCAACATAAAAAGACTTAACTTTACACAAATATAGAAATAGTTATCTTTAATAAGAATTATTTTTAAATAAACTTAATTCATTGAATGACACTTACATTGAAGTTTTGTTAATTCAAAGTGAATAAATAACAAATACTTTTTCACAGTTCTTCAAGTAAAAGCGTTTTCCGCTGAATATGTACTATCAAAATGTGGATATTGTTCAATCTTGTTTACAGGTATTTCGGAGCCACGTGTTTCGGTAGTTGACGGAAGTCCACTTCCACCCGCCAGGATGGTGAGTGCCTACATCCATCGTGACTTTGATCATCCATCTGGTGACCTCTCCATCCTGCTTATGTCATGGGGACAGTTTATTGACCATGACATGACACTCGCAGCGCCACCTAGAGGTAAGCCAGATAACTATTTATTTTGATTGAAATTTGTTATTATCAATAAGCGATATTCTTTCTATTTGTTTAATTTCCTTTCATCATGTGCGGTGAAAGACTTGTCTAACCAACAGCAAGTAAAACCCTTATGAAAAGTCTGAACTTACTTACTGGTTCTAGAAACAAACTTTACCGTATGTAATGTATTCATATTGTATTTCAGTATGGCTGCTAAGTAGTACAAAGATGCATTGGGAGCAACTTTCGAAGCCATTGAAATATTGCGTTATGTTACGTAGCGACATCTAGAAAGACAAAATGATTCAATCCCTACCTTTATCACATGGTAAACAGATAATAAGATAAAATGATTCAATCACCTACCTTTATCACATGGTAAACAGATAATAAGATAAAATGGTTCAAACCGTACACCATGTATCATTATCCGCTTTCTCAAAACTGAATGATGGCAATTTTACCACAAACGTTTTGTGTGTCGTGTACTTTGTGTATAACAGTGAACTTCACATATATCTAGTGATTAGCCATTTGTGGTTAACCTTTCTTGGTTTACCCTCCATGTACATATTATTACCTTTACTTTGTAGTGCTTTCTGGGTTTTATTCTTATTAGTGGTATCAACTGTATTTATCGATTATTTAAAACTCACCCAAGTTATTGAAATACTTTGCGTAATAAAATCCAGTTTTACATTGATTTGGTGAGATGTTTGTTTCAGAAGACTAGAGAAAAAAAAACAACAACACCAAAGTGTCGAAACTAGTTTCATAGTCTTTGGGCAAATATTTTGTTCCAAAAAAGTTGGTTCATTAAACAGATATAGATCCAGGGGTGTGGTCCATGTTTCTTTTTGAGTTAAAATAATAAAGTTCGGTGTCCTTCGCTCTGGTATTGCGCTCATGTACACCGAAGTGTATACGCCTTGACCTATTTCTGTGAGTGAGAATAGGCGTGACTCTGGAAACACAACTTTCTCGTGGACCTTTACGTGAAATACCTTGTCGTTCACGTGGTCTCTGTGCTTTATAGACAAACTATGTGTTCGCTCAAGGTTAAAGTTATTTCTATTACCAATCGAAATTACGAGCACGCTTTGCCTTGATATTTCATTTGTTTAATATTAAAAAAAGGTTTACAAGGTCTTATTGATAGAACCTGTTTCTGGATATTTCCAACAAACTATAAGTTCAGGTCAAGTAAAATCAACTCAGTTGGTAATTCCTCACTTTATTCAGAGACTAATGAACTCCACGTTCCTTATTTATCAACGTAACTAACACTTTGGTAAATAACAAACAGCAGACAAGTTTAAAACAGAGCGTTTTTATATGTACTGAATGATCCATATACGAAAACAAGTTTAAAACTTATCTTTGTGCCATCATATACAAGATGGCTATGACGTCTTTATATATGTAATGAATGATCCATATATGAAGACAAGTTTAAAACTTATCTTTGTGTCATCATATACAAGATGGCTATGACGTCTTTATATATGTACTGAATGATCCATATATGAAGACAAGTTTAAAACTTATCTTTGTGTCATCATATACAAGATGGCTATGACGTCTTTATATGTACTGAATGATCCATATACGAAAACAAGTTTAAAACTTATCTTTGTGTCATCATATACAAGATTACTACAACGTCTATGTGTGTGTGTTGAATGATCAATAGATTCAGACAAGTTTAAAAACTGATTTAATAAAGTATTTACGTTAATTTCAAATATTGTAAGGTTAGGTTAGGTCACATCACTAGTGTCGTAGCTAATATTCAAATTGTAACTATAGGTTAGATAAGGTCACATCACTAGTAAGTAGCTAATATTTAAATAGTAGCTATAGATTAGGTCACGTCACATCACTGGTAACGTATCTAATATGTAAATTGTATCTATAGGTTACGTTAAGTCACACCAATAATAGCTCGTTGAAACTGAATTGGGAAAAGTACACACACGTATCAAACCAACGTGTCCCAATTTTTCACAAAGATTTAATTCTTTGACTCCAAATTTCTCCCTCGCTGTGGCGCTTCTTTAGCTGAAAGGGTAAAATAATAATTATTTTTCATTTTTCAGATGAGAACGACCTTGACTTTGTTTGTTGTGGGATACCCAAGGAGCAACAGCATCCGAACTGCATGACCATCGACATCCCACCTGAAGACCCCTTTTTCTCCCGCTATGGGCAGTCCTGTATGGAATTCAAGCGCGCTCTTGCTGGCCACAGACCCGGATGTGCCCTCGGTAGGTGGCGCTTTATCTTTGGTATTTTGTTAAATATGTTGATGGACACAGTAAGTACGAACTATGACGTTAATATCTACAAGAACTATAGATATACTAAACTATACGTTACGTTTGACGAATAGTTGTGTTTTAATCAAATTACATCATAGTTTTCAGCATATTAATACAGCAACCAAAAAATAAGCCTCAATTCCAGGTCTACTTGGAGCTTACTATTTGGGTCTCAATTGTACAAAATAAATCGCAAGTCTTACTGTCTGTAAGTTTTATCACAATCTTTTTCACTTCTCAGTGAACATATCTCACTCTTAGTTTCACCATGGTCTTTGTCACTTCTCAATGAACATCTCTCACTCTTAGTTTCACCACGGTCTTTGTCACTTCTCAGTGAACATCTCTCACTCTTAGTTTCACCACGGTCTTTGTCACTTCTCAGTGAACATCTCTCACTCTTAGTTTCACCACGGTCTTTGTCACCTCTCAATGAACATCTCTCACTCTTAGTTTCACCATGGTCTTTGTCACTTCTCAGTGAACATATCTCACTCTTAGTTTCACCATGGTCTTTGTCACTTCTCAGTGAACATATCTCACTCTTAGTTTCACCATGGTCTTT
>NW_013673032.1:26630-38489 GCF_000517525.1 Limulus polyphemus | reverse complement strand
ATACCAGACTTCTTGTCCCCCCCCCTTAAGAACCTATAACCACGAGCAACCGTAATTTTTTCTTTCTTCATTATCAGACTTCATATCCCCCCTTAAGAACCTATAACCACGAGCAACCGTAATTTTTTTCTTGCATCATTATCAGACTTCTTGTCCCCCCCTTAAGAACCTATAACCACGAGCAACTGTAATTTTTTTCTTGCTTCATTATCATACTTCTTGTCCCCCCCCTTAACAACCTATAACTAGGAGCAACCGTAATTTTTTTCTTTTTTTCATGTCCGCCATTAAGAACCTATAACCACGAGCAACCGTAAATTTTTTCTTGCATCATTACCAAACTTTATGTCCCCCCTTAAGAACCTATAACCACGAGCAACTTACACGTATAATAACGAAACTGCTCCTGTTGGTTCAGCAATAAGATTGAAGACTTTATAACAACAAAATTCGGGATTCGATCGCTGCGGAGGCACAGTATAGATAGCTCATTATATTGTTTGTATCGCTTAAACCAATCAAATAAAACAACACCTACAGTAAAATGAAAACAACACCTACAGTAAAATAAAAACAACACCTACAGTAAAATTTTACTGTAGGTGTTGTTTTTATCTAAAACAACACCTACAATAAAATAAAAACAACACCAGGGGCCCTAGCATTGAATTAACTGCGTGTATTACTCGTTTAACAGTTTCGTATCACTAAAGAATTCCTGCTTCGTGAGGCACGTGGATTATACCTCTAATGTTTGTGTTATGGTAATATATAACAATATAACACACACACACACACTGGAGCCAACCATTGTAGAACTTAATATTTTTATTATTAATAGGCTTAGGAAATCAACATAAATTGTTTTACTATTTTTGGAACTGTAATATCTGTGCTGAGATAGGCTTACAAAACATTTATCAGGATCCAGTTTAAAATTGGTTTATCCTGAGCACTTGAAATTAACGAATATTTTGTTTATTTATTGAATCAGCACAAATCTAGAATGTCAATTTTCAGGAACCTATAAACATTATTTTTGTGTAGCTAATGTCAACTAAACTGTTTAAAGAAAATTTTGCCACAATAGTCCTGAATGTAGAGTTCTATACGATGTTTGAAAGTTAGTCTAGTTGACGTGTTTAGGCTAATCCAATTTACATATATTTCACTAATCTTGAAAGAAAGTTCTGAAAACTATACCATGGGGCGTTATAATGTGACGGTCAATCCCACTATACGTTGGTAAAAAGAGTAGCCCAACAGTTGGCGGTGTGTGACGATGACTAGCTGCCTTCCCTCTAGTCTTTCACTGCTAACTTAGGAACGGCTAGCACTGAAAACCCTCGTGTAGCTTTGCGCGAACTTTCTAACAAACTAAACCATAACAAACGTATTCGTCAATGTTTACTTAAAATCAATCAACCAGTAAAAACAAAAAAACAACGTAGAAGCGAAAACAAACGACTGATCAATCGCAGTAAGTTAAGGTGTTAGATTATGTTTTCATTTTAATGGATCATATCATTTTGTTAATAAAGTTAGAAAAAAAACTTGTATTTCAGCCAACGTTTTTTATTATTATCTGGAGAGTAATGATCGTTTACTTCTAACTTTATTCTGGAGAGTAATGATCGTTTACTTCTAACTTTATTCTGGAGAGTAAATATCGTCTAACTTTATTGCCACAATTTCCAAATTCTCAAAAATATAATTTTTTTTGCGACAGATAAAAATAATAGACACATTTTAATCTTAAATCTCGCGATAACGAGGTTCTAGTCTTGTTCCAAACTTCAAGTTTCATTGTACGAAGTGATATCACGTAAACAATTATAATGGTGCCTCAATTTCACAGTTTTAACCCACGAAGGGAAATAAATAAATAACACAATATTTTTTTTTTCGTGTCAATTTTCATTAGAAGATAAAGAAACAACCAGAAAATTAACATCAACATTAACAAAGTAAGCAAAATAAGCGACTTATTATTAGACTATGTTATCTTTTATACGTCGGAAATAACTACATGAATTACATTGCAGCTGTAGTAAATAATAGGATCTACCAGCTAAGCTGGCTGTTTAAAATGGCGTTGTAATCTAAAATACAGAGAGAGCTTGTTATGAAAACTGTACAGATGTTCACTGCTTTTCTTTGCTTTTTTTTGGAAGGGGGGAGGGAAGGAGGAATTGCCCAGACAAATAAAGAAAGGGAAACGATGTATTGAAGTAATTTAAATAACGATACAAACACGTGCAGTGCATAAATGCCTATTTCAAAAGCGTGTCTACGTATCTATGTCATATTTCTCTCTAAATATAGATATTACTGAAATGAATATATATTTCTTTGTTCAAGATGTTATGCTATCAGTAAATTTTCAAGTTGTCTGATGAAGAAACGACCATAAACTCCAGAACAAGGTTATATTTGCATCACTCAACGATTCATTTCTACAACTTCTTCAGGAGCGACACCTACTGTAAGATTCACAATGTGCATCAGACTATATAATTCTATATTTGTTCTATAGACCAACGAAGAGCGTTGAACAAAATAACGTGGGTCATATTATTGTTGTATGAACCAATGGAGAGCGTGGAACAAGGTCACGTGGATCATACTGTTTTATAGACCAACGAAGAGCGTTGAACAAAATAACTTGGATCATATTGTTGTTGTATAAACCAATGGAGAGCGTGGAACAAGGTCACGTGGACCATATTGTTGTTTTATAGACCAACGAAGAGCGTGGAACAAGATAACTTAGATCATATTGTTGTTCTATAGACCGATGGAAAGCAAAAGCAAGGTCATGTGGATCCTATTGTTGTTCTATAGACCAATGGCGAGCGTGGAACAAGGTCATGTGGATCCTATTGTTGTTCTATAGACCAATGGAGAGCGTGGAACAAATATACAACAACATCAATGTCTAACAATAGGAATGCAGGCGTGCAGCCTACAGTTATAATGAAAATCATTTGTATATTAACGTAAAAAACAAAGATTATAATTGAAAAAACTATATTTGATTTGAAAAGTGAAGTTAACTAGACAGCAAAGAACAAAGGCATAACGTCCATAATGTCCATCGTGTATCACGATTAATTTGTAGGTTATTTTTCGAAATAATTGAAATTTCTTTACATTTACAGTCGAGAAAATCATTAACTCTAGAAAAAAATTCAAATTATAAATGGCCGTCAGATGTCGCTCCAAAAGTATAAATTGTTAAGTATCTGACGTTCTACTCAACAAAAGGACAAACGTAAGCCTAAAACTCAAGTTTTTCAAGAGATTAGTTATCTACGTATCGAACACCCTTGAGAAGGCAGAGCAGTCGATATCTTGATCTTGACCACAGATGTTGTATATATATTCCTCTCTGGTAGCAACAACAAAATTAGCCGGTCTTAAGCCTAACATAAAGTACTCTTGAACAACAATTCCTCCTTTCAATGTGTATCTACCTCGTATATAATATTTTATCGATGTAGAAATAGCCATACTTGACAAAGAAACGGGAAAAAAAACGACCATCTGTCTCGACGCACGTAATAACGTAAATCTAGGTCAGATACCAACCGATAACATTGAGTATATGTATTTCAGAGAGAAGAGATCCTTTTCCCTGGAGTTTGGGGTATATTTATGTTATTGTTTTTTGTCACAAGAACTTCAGATATTGGTTCAAGAACAAACACAGAATTGAGCTAACCTGTAAAAAGGTGTGAATAAAGACCTAGGGATTGATAGGGGGTCACGAATGGTCCCTAGGGTAAGGTTGGCCTACCCAACCGCCCTACGCCTAGAAACAACAGTGAGTGAATAACGTTCGTTCCTTTTCTCGAATATTCCACAATGTATAAATTCACACAGAAATGAAAAATACATATTTTAAAAATAAATTTTAATTTAATTACGTATTTTATTTTATGCTTCTTAAAAATATTAATTTGGGGGTCGATGGCAACTTTATAAGTTCGTCAAGGTGGGTCGACAACTCAAAATGGTTTGGGAAACTTTGCTTCACCCCATTATTTACATATTATTTGTCTGAACAATTATTCGCTTATAATTGGCAAACCGCTGAACCGATTGTCACCAAACTTGTCATGTACACTCAGGGGCTTCACGGTGGGACGAAGAGGCGGTTGGTGTTCGGATCTAATCTCCCTTATGTCACATCTCACGAGACCCCTAAGTTGAAAGCGTACATCAGCTACTACATGGGTTCCAGAACGTTTTCAGCAACACTCCCCCCCCCCCCTAAAAATCTAGTGTATTTGCTACGGCCCCCTGACACTTTGCCCGGACCCAGCATGGGAACCCCTGAGGTCGTACATAACCTAAATGAAAACAAAATTCGTTACTTTAACGTTTTAAATTGAAAAAAAACAACTAATAAAAGTGCAAAAAAAAGGAAGTTGATTAAAATTTAATTCCATCATTGCTATATTTATTATGTGCATTATGAACGTGTTTTTAACTTTAATTCCATCATTACTATATTTATTATGTACATTATGAACGTGTTTTTAACTTTAATTCCATCATTACTATATTTATCATGTACATTATGAACGTGTTTTTAACTTTAATTCCATCATTACTATATTTATCATATGATGGAATTAAAGTTAAAAACACGTTCATAACGTATTGCTATATTTATGAACGTGTTTTTTACTTTAATTCCATCATTGCTATATTTATCATGTACATTATGAACGTGTTTTTTACTTTAATTCCATCATTACTATATTTATCATGTACGTTATGAACGTGTTTTTAATTGGTTCCTAAATACATTCGTTCCACATATATTAGAATAACCAACAACTATATATATGATCAATAAACACTTCGTAATTTCCAGGGAGAAATGTATTTATATATTTTTTGTTTCGTTTTTTTAAAAGATAAGTTAAGACAGATCTTAAAAGAAAACTTGATATATTAAACTCATCTTCCTGCCACGTTTATCTATCGAATGTATCTATAGTTGTGTAGAGAACTCGGCAACAGCCAAGTACCTTATCAAGTCCTCTTAGCTATAGAAATAAAACCAAATTGTTATTTGTTTTCACGAGACCGTGAGAGGACAAGAAGATACAATCGCTTAGGCTGCTTGCTGTCATTAAAGGTTGACGATGAAATATCGGTTTTTGTGAATCGTAGCAAACTCCGGGGAATAGCTTCGAATTGAATATGTCTGGAAATAACAGGCTTCTTGTTCTGAGTCCATCGTCCATAATCCTATAATAAATTTCACTGCTGTCTACCCGTCTAGAGATACAAAAGTAATACGTAGTTTTGCTAAGAAAGTAAAACGCTGATGAGGCCAACTATGAGGGGGGGGGGACTATTTACCAGTTACTAAATAAGGGGGGAGATGATTAGTTATTAAATGGAGAGGGGTGATTAGTTACTAACTATACACCCGAGTGCAAACTTAAATCGGTTTCTGACTTGTTTTCGCGTGCGTAATAATTGTTTCATGTGTTAACCACGTGTCAACGTGAGTGATTCTCTGGCGCAGAAGGAATTCTCTACTTCGCTGGATGTACTGATCTATACATCATTAGATCCTGGAAACTACTATCGGGCTCTTTGCTGGTTCCATTAGGCTTAACTTCATTATAACGTCCCCACGTAGCTGCTGTTTATCCTGAAGAAGTAAATATTGTCACATTCAACTGGCCAGAATTTTTCCTTGATCTCACCCACTCCCACCATCATCCCTCATATAACAGCGACATAATTCACGTCAGATCGATTTGTTGAGAGAATTGAGAGGCTTTCTTCAGAACTCCGTCTAATGCTTCATACAAATAAGAGCCAGATGTGGCTTTATGGTTACCGTGTACGGACTGTTTCTGGCTCGCTCACAGTTGTCCCAGAAACACTCTTCTGCACCTTGGAGACGGCATGCACCAACAAGAGTAATGTGCTAGCTATCTTCCCTCTAGTCTTTTGCGCGAATTTTGAATCAATCATACAGCTAGAGATATATATGGAATGTAATAAATTGATAAAACGTCTTCCAGAACAACACACTATATTGTACTCTAAGCAATTCTAAGACAATAGAAGCTGGACTCGCAATCTGCCGATCGAGGGTTAGAATCCCGTCACCGAACATTTCAGCCGAGTTGATAAAGAGTAGCTCAAAAGTTGGCAGTGGGTGGTATTGACTAGCTGCCTTTCCTCTGGTCTATCACTGATAAATTATAGACAGCTAGCACAGGCAGCCCTCGAGTAGATTTGGGCGAAATTCAAAACAAACAAAGAAATAATTTAAGATAAAATGAATTAACAAAAACAACTTAACATTGTAAGTGAAGCATTAGCAGAGACCGTTTTGAAATACTGATCTAAATAATTGTATCTTAAAGAGTTGACTGCAAATTTTATTAAACTGATATGAAACTTAAACAGAAGAAATTTAAACGTATGATAAGATGAACTTATGTTGAATTAAACCTCTGATTTTTACCAAACGTCCTTAAATCGCTCCCAGTTACTTTTCTATGGCTTCTTTCTTACAAACAACCTATTATTATTTCAGTTTTGTTTTTCAATCACTCGGAGTGTGTTAACTGCCACTGTTCCACATTACTTTGATAATAGTATTCTAAGTTTGGATTATTTGAGAGACCAAAATTGCTTAAATTGAGTTTATTTTAACCTAAATATTTCGTCTAAAAATATTTATTGCTTCTTGTCTAGACTCTTCACTGTTAAGCCTAGTCTATGCTTCTGTCTGTTAAGCTTAGGCTATGTTTCTGTCTGTTAAGCCTAGTCTATGTTTCTTTCTGTTAAGCCTAGTCTATGTTACTTTCTGTTAAGCCTAGTCTATGTTTCTGTCTGTTAAGCCTAGTCTATGTTTCTGTTTGTTAAGCCTAGTCTATGTTTCTGTCTGTTAAGTCTAGTCTATGTTTCTGTCTGTTAAGCCTAGTCTATGTTTCTATCTGTTAAGCCTAGTCTATGTTTCTGTCTGTTAAGCCTAGGCTATGTTTCTGTTGAAAATAAGATGATAAAGAAAAATGTGGGATGATAATTAGATCTAACCCTATAAATAGATAAAAAGATGATAAACATTTTCCAGATTAATAATAAAATAAATGCGTACATAGGTAACTGTGTGGAAACAACATGAAACAAACTCATTAAAAATTAAATCAGAAAATTCACAGATTCTCCCTTCTCATCAACATTTTGGATCAATCATTGTTTAATAAATTGCATTTAAAAAAGGATGAAAGATCAGTATGAAAAACCGATATATCATTCTTAAGAAATACTTCAAAACACCAATGAGTTAATAGCAGTACCTTTTTAATTTATGATAATATAAACTATGTATTTGTAAAATTATTACTTTTGTTAAATAAACAACAAATAAATAAATAAGATTATCCATATCTTCTGGAATACAGGTAGATACAAATACTTAAATCGTTTTAGTTAAAAGTTAAATGTTCTCCTTAATATGAAATTAATTGGGCACAATTTCTTACATATATATATATATATATATATACCTTAAATACAAATAATGAACTTCGTTTTCTTGTTTTTTTCTTATTTTGTTACTAAGACTGCAAGACTACACAATGGGCTATCTGTGCTCTGGCCACCGCGGGTATCGAAGCCCATTTTACAAGCTCTAAGACTTAATCCTTAGTCACCAGCAATCTTTTCTTGTTAAACTCGAGCTATTTAAATCAATGAATTTATACAATCTTCTCGCTACTACTGCTACGTCTACGCCAGTCATTAATGTCATTTACTTATACGTGCAATAGCTGTTTAGATTTACGTCGGTGACTAATGTCATTTACTTATACGTGCAATACCTGTTTAGATTTACGTCAGTGACTAATGTCATTTACTTATATGTGCAATAGCTGTTTAGAGTCGGTGACTAATGTCATTTACTTATACGTGCAATAGCTGTTTAGATCTACGTCAGTGGCTAATGATATTTACTTATACTTGTAATAGCTGTTTAGATCTACGTCAGTGACTAATGTCATTTACTTATACGTGTAATAGCTGTTTAGATCTACGTCAGTGGCTAATGTCATTTACTTATACGTGCAGTAGCTGTTTAGATCTACGTCGGTGACTAATGTCATTTACTTATACGTGCAGTAGCTGTTTAGATCTACGTCAGTGGCTAATGTCATTTACTTATACGTGCAGTAGCTGTTTAGATCTACGTCAGTGGCTAATGTCATTTACTTATACGTGTAATAGCTGTTTAGATCTACGTCAGTGGCTAATGTCATTTACTTATACGTGCAATAGCTGTTTAGATTTACGTCGGTGACTAATGTCATTTACTTATACGTGCAGTAGCTGTTTAGATTTAGTGAAACTAATTTTAGCTTTGACATCTTCTCTTTCATTATAAAATTGTTTTCCTCTTTGTGTTTACATAAAGCTTGTATGTGGTAAGAATACACGGGCAACCACGAATATCCGAGTCTCACATACCCAATAAACCCATACGTGTGTATATATATATTGCATAAAATATGAGACAAACACTGTAGTTCGAGGTACAGCACCATAGCAACAAGACTGTCAATCAACGTTCTCAAGTTCCCGTAAAATGATGTCAAGGAGGGTTTATATGAAGCTCTCAGAACGACTTAACTAATAATCGTTTTCTAAGCTATATCTATATACAGAGCTGATTTAAAAGGAAAGTTTGGATGTTTTTTTTCCCCTGTATGTACATAAAATATATATATATCATTGCATGGTAAGAGAATCTCCGAATTCAGAATTTCCCCTGGGCTCCTTCTGTACGTACAGAATCATCTTTTGTTCTGGTCACGAGCTATAGTGTTTTCCGGGGACCGTTCTGGAAGTGTCAAGGGAATCTTTTATCCGGCAGGCGAGGATTCTTTACAATGTGTCTCTTACTGTTTACTCAGCACGTGATTTGCTGGATTTGAGTCACGAGGTAATAAACGTGCCACACAAGCAAGCAATAGAGTAACAAGCCAGCGGTTCCCTATAAACTATCTTGCAAAGTCAACAATGTTCAATAAGGACTATTATTGCCCTGTTTAAATGTGACTTAATAAAATGAAGCTAAGCCTAAACAACATTACAAGGTACACAAAAAAGTGATTGATAAACATGTTGTTTATTCATGTTCCAAAAAATATGTAATAATATATTAGTCAAGGAAAGAATTATACCTAGAATTTAATACTGAATATACTGACTGAACGGTTTTATACAATTAAATAAAACTGTCTCATTAGATCTTTTTTTTTTGTAATAAGTATGTTTTAAATGAAATAAAAAATAGCCGTTGGCTTGGTTTTGTTTAAGTGCAAAGCTAAATAATGGGCTGACCACCTTTGGTTTGCTCCTCCAAGGGCTACTTGAGAGGGGGGGGGGCGATCAGCAACTGTTACAAAACCTAAAAATTAAAGTATAACTGCCAAATCGAAGGTGACAGGGAAAAGACAACCATCGTCGTTATTAATGTCCCTACTGCATGTCGTCAATTACGTTTTGATGGAACAGGACATCCTGTAAGGACAAGTACGAAAAGAACATGAAAAATACATGAAGAATTATACAATGGAAATTTCTGATTTGGAAAAATATCCCGAACAACATAGTCCCAAAACAGGCTGAACCAGCTGAAGAAGTTTCTAGCAAGAGTTGAAAACAAAGAAATGTCAAGATTGGTACGATGTAAGGTCGAACCAAGATCTGGTACACATCCAAATGAACCTTGTCTGAGCTATTTTAACAATATATCTCTTACTGGTAATTTTTCAACAACTTATGGTAACAGTAATGTGTTAACAATGGACTCGATAGTTTGGTGTTATATGAACGGCTCACCAGGATAACTGTGTTGTAGATTGTGACGTGCGAGAATTGCCCAACAAAACCTGTCTGAAGCAAACTATAATAACAGAACAGTTTTGCGAAACTTATGTCTATACACACACATATATATATATATACATCTTCATAAGCCCGTTGTTATTATTGCTACAACACAAAGACAAATCAACAGAAGAAAAGTTGAAACGGGAGTGGTTACAATACAATAAATACGATATATAGATTTAAAATGGAATTAGCCTAAAAAGTCGAGACAATTGATGACTCACTTACATGCGTCAGTGGCTGCAGTGTTATAAAAAGTCGAAACAAATGATGACTCACTTACATGTGTCAGTGGCTGCAGTGTTATAAAAAGTCGAGACAAATGATGACTCACTTACATGTGTCAGTGGCTGCAGTGTTATAAAAAGTCGAGACAAATGATGACTCACTTACATGTGTCAGTGGCTGCAGTCTAATAAAAAGTCGAGACAAGTGATGACTCACTTACATGCGTCAGTGGCTGCAGTGTTATAAAAGGTCGAGACAAATGATGACTCACTTACATGTGTCAGTGGCTGCAGTGTTATAAAAAGTCGAGACAAATGATGACTCACTTACGTGTGTCAGAAGAAAAGGAGAAGTCATTCAACAAGTTGACACAGATGGTCGCAAGACTTAAGAAAGGCAGAGAACGGTAAACGTCAGATTGGGTGTCTTGTACAACAGAGAATTAATTCAGCCTTTTCCATATATATATATATTGCGTTTTTTCTTATTGCGTTATTGCGTTAAACGTGTGTTTTAAAGGAAGGTGAATGAGAATGGATAACAAAAACAATCACCGAAATAACCTCATTTAACCTCCTATATATCGAGTGTGTTTCTTTATTTGTTTTAGAGCAAAGCCACATTGGGTTATCTGCTGTGTCCACCGTGTGGAAATAAACCCCGGATTTTAGCGTTGTAGGTCCGTAAACTTACCGCCGTCCCACTGGAAGACTATATACCAGGTCAAAGTTGACTCGTTAAGAGCCGCAATACTCAAAAAAAAAAAAAAGGTTCAAGAGGAAACTACAAAATAATTATTTTATAATTTCTCAAAAATGTTATGTCGTTAATTGGTCTTAAGTGTACCTCATTTATACCACACTAAACATGTGTGAGAGTAATATCACATTTCTGTGTTAAAACACCAGCCCGTCAAGGATTCAGGGCGAGGAAGGAACACAAAACCTATTGAGTTCAGCTAGCTTACTTCTAGACCCCATCATGCATGGGTGACCTTCCGGGGTCGTTTTAGCCTCCCATGAATTAATATATACAACGCTATAATTCGAGGTTCGATTCCCCGCGGTGGCTTCAAACCAACGAACCAAACAAACTTCTGTATACTATAACACCATGTGCTTTTGGCAATCTCTTTATGTCTAAAGCGTAATTGCCATAAAAATATAAATTCAGCATGTTATTTTAACGAAAGACTTACATTGGTAAAAATGTATTTGTTTTTGTTAATCATATTTAATTGTAAACCAAATATAGCAAAATAAACCCATCAAGGGTGTACAGAGAGAGAGAGAGAGAAAAAATAAACAGCGTGAGTTCACGATATTTCTAACGCTTTACTATTTATATACTAACTGGAGTACCCGCCGCCCCTGGACGGAATGTATGTAAATCCACGATTAATGAAAGGTTATCTCAGGACATTACAAGTTGCTTCCCTTATATGTAATTGTAAACAAACGCTCCTAAAAACTGCAAAACACAAAATGTGAAACCGCAAGTTTGTATATATCTCCGCTCGGACCAAACAAACCTTCATGCTAAATTTGGTGAAGATCCATCAACAGGAGGTGAGGTAGTGGTAAAAAACACCCATAAAAACTGTCAAATGTAAAACTGAAAATTTGTATGTATCTCCCCATGGACCCAACAAACCTCCATACTAAATCCGGTAAAGATCCATCTACAGGGGGG
>NW_013673032.1:21881-25873 GCF_000517525.1 Limulus polyphemus | reverse complement strand
AATATAGATAACATACAGTACTATTATATTTATATAGACAACATACAGTACTATTATATTTATATAGACAACATACAGTACTATTATATTTATATAGACAACATACAGTACTATTATATTTATGTAGACAACATACGGTACTATTATACTTATATAGACAACAGACAGTACTATTATATTTATATAGATAACATACGGTACTATTATACTTATATAGACAACATACAGTACTATTATACTTATATAGACAACATACAGTAATATTATATTTATATAGATAACATACAGTATTACTATATTTATATATATAACATACATCACTATTATATTTATATAGATAACATACAGTACTATTATATTTATATAGACAAAATACAGTAATATTATATTTATATAAATAACAGACAGTACTATTATACTTATATAGACAACATATAGTACTATTATACTTATATAGATAACATACAGTACTATTATATTTATATAGACAACATACAGTACTATTATACTTATATAGACAACATACAGTACTATTATATTTATATAGACAACATACGGTACTATTATATTTATATAGACAACGTACGGTACTATTATATTTATATAGATAACATTCAGTACTATTATATTTATATAGACAACATACAGTACTATTATATTTATATAGACAACGTACAGTACTATTATATTTATATAGACAACATACAGTACTATTATACTTATATAGACAACATACAGTACTATTATATTTATATAGACAACATACAGTACTATTATATTTATATATACAACGTACGGTACTATTATATTTATATAGACAACGTACGGTACTATTATATTTATATAGATACGTACGGTACTATTATATTTATATATACAACATACAGTACTATTATATTTATATAGACAACATACAGTACTATTATATTTATATAGATAACGTACGGTACTCTAACACAATTTTATAAGTTTTATTAAAAAGGAGAGAAGAACCATTTCTTCATTAAGAAAGAGATTTAGGGAAAAAATGTTATAAAATAAGGTTCTATTATTTTTTAATTTTAGGGATGGCCTGTTCTATAACATTTTGGTGCTATATGAAGTTATTATTGACTTATTTCTTAAAAACAAAAATGAACACATGTACAGAATAAACGTTTTTTAATCGACCCAATTGTAAAGAAACTTTGTTGAGAAAATTTTTCCTTATGATGTTGAACGATCGTGCGAAGTTTCATTCAAATCGGAAATGTGGGAGGAGCTTTGCGGACAGACAGACTTTAGCCTCTCATATATATAGATGAAGTTTTGCACATTTTGAAGCATGGTTTTACATTTGTACTTATTGTTAAAAGGCACGGAATTTAAATAATATGGAGGTATGTCAATCTGTGTTACAGTCAGCTACTCAAGTTCTGGCTAACGATTGTACACTTTATTCAAACATTAGGAAAAGTACTTGTCGTTCCCCAGTGGCACAGCGGCATGGCTGTGGACTTACAACTCTAGAATCTGGGATTCGAGACCCGTCGTGGGCAGAGCACGGATAGCTCATTGTGTAGCTTTGTGCTTAATTGTAAACAAACAAGTTATTGTTAGTTTTTTAAACTCGGAGTAAGTTGTGAACGTATGTTTAAATATGGAATGAAAGAAAAAATAACGGAAAAGTGTTTCGAATAATCAGTGGAAAGTCAACTTTGTATCACATAAGCTGCTATTTTGTAATATTTATCTCACTAGATGGCAGCACATATTAAAGAAACAGCATGTAAATTAAAAGTTTAAACTGAGGTGAAACTACTGTAAGACAGTGCAATATCTTATCGTAGGGACCAAACTTTATAACAAAAGTAAACAAGTAATAAAGGTATTTTGATCTAACTTATAGGAGATAAATCTTAGAAGTATAGATATCAAAACAATTATTCTATCTGTCGCATGACTTGTTTGACATCAAGTTTGATCTCATACGAACCACATAAACCAGTGCTTCTCAAACTTCTTCGTCTGTGGATCAATTCGGAGGGGCAAAAGACCCCGCGGATCACCTACAGGTTCTATCCCACCTGTTCTATTCTCTCGTATGGACTCGGGCATTGGCGTTGTGCGTCAATAACTTGCATTTTGGATGAGCCCGTGAACCACCAGACTACCAGTGGTCCAGTACCACATTTTGTAAACCACTGACTTAAGCCATTTAATCTAAAAATCTAAACTGTGGTTACATTAATGATGTATATGTTTAAAAACGGATACTTCTGGGGCTCTCTCTGTTATTGTAAAAACTGCATAGTGGGACTCAGAAACAGGTACAACACGACAAAAGTTGTAAACACATACAATCAGAATACCATTTGGAATCTTAAAATTCTATCACAAGCGATCCCTAATAATATACATCATTCAAGGATCGTCTACCAATCTGCTTCTGGGAACTGTAAGCCCATCTATAATGGCGAAACACTGCGCCAATATCACAAGCGATCCCTAATAATATACATCATTCAAGGGTCGTCTACCAAGCTGCTTCTGGGAACTGTAAGCCCATCTATAATGGCGAAACACTGCGCCAATATCACAAGCGATCACTAATAATATACATCATTCAAGGGTCGTCTACCAAGCTGCTTCTGGGAACTGTAAGCCCATCTATAATGGCGAAACACTGCGCCAATAAAAAAAAAATAACAACATTGCTATGAACGTTTGGGTGTCTACATCAAAAGCAGAGAAACTTTTAACTGTTATTTGTATACACAACGAAAAAAACCAACTGTTGTATTTCCATTCATGATTTCAAAATCCTAAACCACGAACTACCCACAGAAGAAGCAACAACATTACTTCGTTTCAAGAACTTTATGTAATTAAATAACTTTTTATAGTACGTTAATTCAGTATTCTTCTTTTATTATAATACTTTTCATTTTAATGTATTTCGCATGTTCCAATTCAAGTGAGAAACCAGTAATTTTACTTGTTGATATTGTGTATCATCATATTTGTGATATAATACGAAACGTCCTTTGATTAAACATGTTTAGAGCTATTGTACTTGTTTATAATTACACTCTGGTATCCACTTAATGAGTTTATTACGTCTATGGAATAGCATGAATAGAAAGCAGATAATGAATAGACACAAACATTCATAGATCGTGCTTCAAGAGAGTTACTATGACAACCAAATAGCACATGAATTGTTTCAACGACGGACTTATAACGCTAGAAACGTGGTGGGCAGAGCACGGAAAGCCCATTGTATAGCTTTGTGCTTAATAACAAACAAACTTTCAACGAAAATTAAATTACAGTACTTATAATAATGCTCAAAAGATAGCGCCACATACAAATTAGTGCACCAATTTCATTGGCCTTTTTTTAACTTTTCGAAAACATGTTTGTTTTTATGAACAAAGCCACATTATGCTATTTGTTGTGCCCACGCAGGAATCAAACCTCGTATTTTAGCATTGTAAGTCTGTAAACTTACCGCTGTCTCACCGGGGACCGAAATCGTAAGAGGTATTTTATAAAAAAAAAAAATCTTGTCTCTTCAATACAATCTTAATGTTAAATTATATGTATTTTCTACCATTTAAACATCAGAGGTATAATCCCTTCAAAACAAATGTTTTACTGGAATTTTCTGGAAACTGGATAGTTTTACTGATAATAACGTCAGAGTTATTAAGTTATTTTAGAACGTGTTACTTTACTTTTTACACAACAGGGTTACATAACAATTGAATGGGATGGCTCGTGTGTAACAATACAAAAAATATTTCAATGTTTATACAACTTACAAGTAATCTCCTCGGGAGACAATGTTTCCCATCAATATATAAGTACCTTCTCTTTTTATTATCTTAAACAAACAAACAAAAAAAGAGTCATTCTTACACCGCATTCAAAACTATCACGGAGTCATTCTTACACCGCATTCAAAACTATCACGGAGTCATTCTTACACCGCATTCAAAACTATCACG
>NW_013673032.1:8269-20954 GCF_000517525.1 Limulus polyphemus | reverse complement strand
CCATCTTAGTATTTCCGGTCATCCATAAGAGTCAATCTACGTCTAGCTTCCATCTTAGTATTTCCGGTCATCCACAAGAGTCAATCTAGTCTAGCTTCCATCTTAGTATTTCCGGTCATCCACATGGGTCAATCTACGTCTAGCTTCCATCTCAGTACTTCCGGTCATCCACAAGAGTCAATCTACGTCTAGCTTCCATCTTAGTATTTCCGGTCATCCACACGGGTCAATCTACGTCTAGCTTCCATCTCAGTACTTCCGGTCATCCACATGGGTCAATCTACGTCTAGCTTCCATCTTAGTATTTCCGGTCATTCACAAAAGTCAATCTACGTCTAGCTTCCATCTCAGTACTTCCGATCATTCACAAGAGTCAATCTACGTCTAGCTTCCTTCCCAGTATTTCCGGTCATCCACATGGGTCAATCTACGTCTAGCTTCCATCCCAGTATCTCCGGTCATCTACTTCTATTTTCTATCTCAGACCTTCTAATCGAAAACCAAACATCATATCAAAGATAAGAACCTTGTAGTTTCTGTTATCTGTCGGTTTGTACTAACGTAGACCTATCCTGCCTGATCGAGGATCCCTTCTCTGTTAACTGTTATCTCATGGGAGATAGGAGCTACTAGGATGGTCATCGTGTCCTGGTAAATATTATATAGTTAGTCACATACATCGTTTTCTAGAATTAGTTAGTTAGCTAGAAAAATACAGAATTGAGGCTACATTGTAAACTAGATAGGTATATTAGGCCTCCTTAAACGTTAATACATTATGCTAATTTTAACAAACGATTTTTGAAAGATAAGGATAGGATTATGTAACCATTAAAATTGTCGAAACAAACAGCCCTATTGCAACCAAAATTGTCACTTTGTTATAAAACTACTAATATTGTTATTGTTGTTTGTTAACCAAAATTGTCACTTCGTTATAAAACTACGAATATTGTTACTGTTGTTTGTTAACCAAAATTGTCACTTTGTTATAAAACTACTAATATTGTTATTTTTGTTTGTTAACCATCATTGTCACTTCGTTATAAAACTACGAATATTGTTATTGTTGTTTGTTAATCAAAATTGTCACTTCGTTATAAAACTACTAATATTGTTATTTTTGTTTGTTAACCAAAATTGTCACTTCGTTATAAAACTACGAATATTGTTATTTTTGTTTGTTAACCAAAATTGTCACTTTGTTATAAAACTATTAATATTGTTATTTTTGTTTGTTAACCATAATTGTCACTTCGTTATAAAACTACTAATATTGTTATTGTTGTTTGTTAACCATAATTGTCACTTTGTTATAAAACTACTAATATTGTTATTTTTGTTTGTTAACCATCATTGTCACTTCGTTATAAAACTACTAATATTGTTATTGTTGTTTGTTAACCCAAAATTGTCACTTCGTTGTAAAACTACTAATATTGTTATTGTTGTTCGTTAACCAAAATTGTCACTTCGTTATAAAACTACGAATATTGTTATTGTTGTTTGTTAACCAAAATTGTCACTTTGTTATAAAACTTCTAATATTGTTATTTTTGTTTGTTAACCAAAATTGTCACTTCGTTATAAAACTACTAATATTGTTATTGTTGTTTGTTAACTAAAAATGTCACTTTGTTAAAAACTACTAATATTGTTATTTTTGTTTGTTAACTGTAGTTTTACAACGAAGTGACAATTATGGTTAACAAACAAAAATAACAATATTCGTAGTTTTATAACAAAGTGACAATTTTGGTTAACAAACAAAAATAACAATATTAGTAGTTTTACAACGAAGTGACAATTATGGTTAACAAACAAAAATAACAATATTCGTAGTTTTATAACAAAGTGACAATTTTGGTTAACAAACAAAAATAACAATATTAGTAGTTTTATAACAAAGTGACAATTTTTAATATTGTTATTTTTGTTTGTTAACCAAAATTGTCACTTCACGATGGCTATGTGCACATAACCGTTCATAATTTTGAATTTATAGACTAGAGGGAAAACAGCTATAGCACCCATCGCCAACTATTGGGCTACTTTTATCTGACTCATCGCCAGACACGGCTCCAAACTGCGTGGCACGTTTTTTGTGGCAACAGGATGACAAACTGTGAACTCTCCGATACGCAGTCCAATCACGCTAACCATTAAGCCACGCCTGACCTACTACTAAAATACTTACAAGGAACTCGTTGTTTTCGTTTTTCAGATCTAGCAGATTGACACCAGAATGTTATAGCCCTACTTATGGTATTCGTCTGGTCCAAACTTATAATTTATTACACGGGCAACAGTTACACTAAATAAAAATGGGGTCTAATTTCAGCTGATAATGAAGTACTCGTGCGAGGAGATGAGTAGGGCCTGGTGGTTAGTTCACCCGTCTCGCAATCTACGGGTCGCGAGTTCGAATCCCGTCACCGGCCACGGTCGCTCTTTCAGCCGTGAGGGCGTTATAATGTAACGGTCAATCTCACTATTTGTTGGTAAAGAGTAACCCCAAGAGTTGGAGATGGGTGGTGATGACTAGCTAGCTACCTTCCCTCTAATCTATCACTTCAAAATTAAGATAGCCCTCTGGTTTGGTTTGAATTTCGGGCAAAGCTACACGAGAGCTATCTGCGCCAACCATCACTAATTTAGCAGTGAAAGACTAGAGGGAAGGCAGCTAGTCATCACCACCCACCGCCAACTCTTGGGCTACTCTTGTACCAACGAATAATGGGATTAACCGGCACATTATAACTCCCCCACGGCTGAAAGGGCGAGCATGTTTGGTGGGACGGGGATTCCAACCCGCGACCCTCAGATCGCGAGTCAAGCACCCCCTAACCACCTGGCCATCCAGGACAGTCTTTAGTAGCTTAGAGCGAAAGTTCAGAAACAAACAAACAGACGACACGAGGAAAGATCCTAATGTTTCCTTACGTCTTATCCGGTTTTAATCAGCTAGAAGCCTCGGACAAAGTTTTATCGTAATTAATGAGAAATTTCTTGAATTTGTTCTGCACATTTTTACATCAAAAGCTACATGAAAAAATCAACGTGTCTGTAATATACTGTTCAAGAATGTATTGTACAATCAATAAGAGGGAAATTAAATATTTCGCCGTGAGTGATCAATTGTCCCA
Source organism: Limulus polyphemus (assembly GCF_000517525.1). NCBI lineage: Eukaryota > Metazoa > Arthropoda > Merostomata > Xiphosura > Limulidae > Limulus > Limulus polyphemus. Next base: position 17,808 of record NW_013673032.1, on the reverse strand, counting down.
TACCAAAAATTTTGGAAAGTTTATTGAACTCTTTTATTTGCTAGTCACACCAGAAAAAGCAAGACAGTTCCGTAAACTTGTTTACGCTTACTTCCTTAAATGATTAAAAATGGTTTAGTTGTTGTTAAGCGCAAAGCTGCCCAATGGGCTATCGGTGCTCTGCCCACCACGGGTATCGAAACCCGAATATTTTTTTTGCCTTTTTTTTTACGTAATTCTAGAGTAAGGACGCTCGACTCGCAATCTGCAGGACGCCGGATCGAAACCCGTTACCAAATACGCCCTTCCAGCGTTACAATGTGACGTTCAATCCCACTAATCGTTGGTAAAAAGTAACCCGAGAATTTACGGTGGTTGTTGTTAACTAGCTACCTTCCCTCTCATCTATCACTTCAAAGTTGGGGATGGCTAGCGCAGATAGTCCTCGAGCATCTTTGCTCGAAATTTAACAAAAACAATAATACTAGAGAAAGCGATATAAGTAGAGGGATTTAAAAGGGGTTAATCTGAATGTATTTCACGTAATACATTTTATTATACATTTTGTCAGTAATGTGCAGATGACATTAAATGGGCAGGGGCAAAAACAACAGGGGCACTTCTCAAGTAGTGCAAAGAAAGCTTTTCTTTTTAGAGGGGGGGGAGTTGTTAGATGAGACTATTGTGACTGTGGGTTGATTCTCGTACACGTGGGATTAAAAAAAACATAAGAAGGAAACAGAACATCATTTATTCCTGTCTAATTGGTCTTATAACCCATTTTGTGATCTAAAAATAAACATTGAATTATTGTGTTTTGTTTGTTTGTTTTGAATTTCGCGCAAAGCTACAAGAGGGCTATCTGCGCTAGCCGTCCCTAATTTAACAGTGTAAGACTAGAGGGAAGGCAGCTAGTCATCACCCCCCACCGCCAACTCTTGGGCTACTCTTTCACCGACGAATAGTGCGATTGACCGTCACATTAGAATGCCCCTACAGCTGAAAGGGGCGAGTATGTTTGGTGGGACGGGGATTCGAACCCGCGACTCACAGATTGCGAGTCGAGCTCCCTAACCACCTGGCCATGCCGGGCCTTGAATTATTGTATACTGGACAGAGACCCGCAAAACATTTACGATCAAATTAGTGTCTTTTCTCAGGGCTGACGAGAGGGAGGGCACTGCCCCGAGTCCGTTGAGGGGCCCAGCAGTGGAATATTCCAAAGCTAATTGGAAATACATACTACTTAATGAGCTAAAATGGCTACTGCTTTTTCATAGATTCATGAAGAAATTTGTCACCTAAATTTCTTTTATGAAAAATCAGCAAAAGTTAATAAATAGAATGAAAGGGGGAGGGGGCGATGATATTACTGACCTCGGGGCCTGAGCTGGCTCCCGACGTCCCTGTCTTTACTGCAATAGTATTTCTTCAAATACAGGAAACATTTGCGATCAACAAATACAGAATTTCTAGAATAAAACAAAATAATTCTAATCCAAAACACCGAAATCCACTTGTCTTAGGCCTAACATTAGTTAAGCCTTTATTAAGTACGGCCTACATCCGATAAAGATATAGATTAACACTGTGTCTTGTGCACGTTTTTTTTTTAGCTTTAGTTTAGTTAGGCCTAAATTTCACCGTACTTAATACTTTCAATGAATAAGCTTATAATGTATTTTTTTACAACCTTTTTAAACATTTTAATATGTTGTTGTACAAAATGTCTACTAAAGTATATTTACATCCGCCTTTTGAAATGAAGTGAGCGCGCATGCGTATTTAGATAGTAAGGTGAGTGCGTATTTGAAGAACAGACAAAATTTCAGTATCTTATTATAATAGATTAACACTGAACATAATTTATTTTTTTACAGTAAAATCCTATAAAATTCTCTTTGTTCCGTTTATTTTAAAGACATTCTTTAAACCTAATAACTTGCAGCAAACAATATATTGAATCGTCGTTATCTTTTCGTAACTCTTGACAATTATATCGGAGAAAAAAAGGGCAGTTTTGGGGCATAAGGGCAGAAAAGTAGGGGCATAAGTCCACCCAGCTACCACCCTGTATTTTATTATTACCTATCGAAATCCCCATGCGTTGCTTATAAAATAAGAAAAACGTTATTTTCTATTAAAACAAAAATAATGTTTTAAAAAGTTCTTCGTTTTCAACCTATTGATATATGTTATAAAAAAAATGTGGTTAGGTGTGGTATGGCCCCCCAGTGGCACAGCGGCATGTCTGAGGGACTTACAACGCCAGAATCCGGGTTTCGATACCCGTGGTGGGCAGAGCACAGATAACCCATTGTGTTGCTTTGTGCTTAATTACAAACAAAAATAAAATAAATAGGTGTGGTATGTACGGTTTACGATGAGGAACCGTTTTAGACGTGCCCAAAATTGGTTTCTAGGAAAACGAACTATTTCAAATATCCACTGGTTACTCTAACCCTACTCGTGTTACTCGACGTACCTCGCCAAGGTTTTTGCTCGAGAAACTTCATTTCCGAAGGTGGATAAGCTTGTTATATTATTCTTTTTATATCTCTATGGATTCTACAACTAAAAAAAATATTATCGGAATTCAATACTCGTCGCTAAATGCTTCAAAACTATCTTGTTTAAAACTGACGCCAGAGATATGATTAATCAGTTTCCCACCTTACATATGAGTAAGCGCCACCTAGAGGCGTTACTAGCAGTTTAAAAGATTCGCAGCGCCTTGCGGCGATTCTGGCGCCACCTATGTTGGTAGTCTGCATTCTGTTTGGGGTGAGTTCAACCTTACCTCAAGGCCGGGCAGGTATGAATGGTGGGAAGGAAAGGAAACAGAGAGGAGAGGGGGATGAGGTCGTTGACATTGGAAGTGAAGCTAGAAAACGTTTCTTAGCAACCCTGGGCCACATACGCAACGCGTTCTGTAAGCTGCAACACGGTGAATGTAGGCGGAGATCTTGCCTTATTCAACTGGCCAAATGGACTGTTCGGTCACATAAAAAGGACTGTATGGAGGCTATCATGACGAGCCGTGCATAACCTAAAGTCGTCTAGAAAGAAAAGAATTTCTCGAAGGTTTCAGAACCATTCCTGTTTTTGCGGATGATTTTTCTATTTTAAAAATAACTTTTTTTGTTTTTTTGCTAGCTTTGAGGCAATTCCTTACACCTAGAGGATCATGGGTAAACTTATCGGTATGAGGAGCTGTAGTGGCTTTCAAGACCTTAAGTCAGGTAGCATCGTCGTCTGTCATTATGCTATGGTAAGTAAAAAAAAAAAAAACGACCCTCGGAACTCACTTTTTGTTTAAATTGATCATTTGAAAAAAAATAACAATTTTATAGATATTTTTTGTTTGCTGTAACATTATATTATCAAAATCTCGAATTTCATTGGAATAAGACAAAATACAAGTTATTTGTTACATTAATTCCAACATTAAACTTAAAATAATTCACACACAATCTAAATTTTGTTGTTGGGATAATTTCCGTGAGCCAGGTTATATTTATGTGTGGCGGTATTCAGTTCCTTTGGTTCAGCGGTTATTGGTGTTTATTTAATCGAGAAATTAATCCCAATATTTTATTTTCTATTTATCAAAACTTTACGTAATATAATATTTCTTAATTCCCCTTTTTTATTTTACCATATTTTCCTAATATTTAACTTTTGTTTATTATTTTGTAAAATACTCGGGTGATTCTTCTTCAAGCTTTATTTCTTTGCCTGAATTTTTGTTTGTTTGTTTTGAATTTCGCCCAAAGTTAAAAGTCTAAAGAAACATCTCAGATCAATGGTTTCTTTGTTTGTTAAATTTCGCGCAAAGCGAGGGCTATTTGCGCTAACCTTCCCTAATTTTGCAGTGTAGGGAGAAGGCTAGTCATCACCACCCACCGCCAACTCTTGGGCTACTCTTTTACCAACGAATAGTGGAATTGACCGTCACTTTATGAAGTCCGCACGGCTGAAAGGACCAGAATATTTGGTGGTACGGGGATTCGAACCCGCGCCCTAACCACCTGGCCATGCCGGGCTCTGAATTTTTGGGCAAAATATGTAATTCAGAATCTCCTAATCTATATAAATGTGACTGTTTGTTGTATGTTGTCCATGTAATTACTTCGCAGGGGGTGAGTGGATCTCCACCAAAATTGGTATGGAGGTTCAATGATTAGGTCTATGCGGGATACATAAAAATTTCCAGTTTTGTGTTTTGAAGTTTTTATGGGCATTTTTCACCACTACTCCCCCCCCCCCTCGTAAATGGATCTTCGCCTAATTTGGTATGGAGGTTCAATGGATCTATGGGGAGAAACATACAAATTTGCCGTTTCACATTTTGTGTTTTGCAGTTTTTATGGGCATTTTTTTGTACAATTACATATAAAGGAAGCAACTTTTCATGTCCTAAGATAACCTTTGATTAATCACGAATTTACATAATTACCGAGGGGACGGGTACTCCAGCTAGTTACAAATATATAAATAAAATTTAAGGTTATTATTATTAACAGCCGGAGATTGTCATATTATTATTATATTGGAATAAATACATATTTATGGGCTATAAATTGATTTTAAAATCGTGCATATAAATATGAAGCATGTTTAAGGGAACAACTATCTATTTAAAAACAAACGGAAATGTTTTATTCTGAAAGGTAGGTTATTTTTTTATTATCCCCTCTACTCAGCAACTGGTCTCCCTGTGATTCAAACCATATAAAAACAAGAAATTAATTCATTGTTGTAAAGGAATTTTGGGGAATATGTATGATAGTTTTTTGGGTGGAAAATATTGTTTGAGAACGAAATTTATGGCTAAATCATTATGAGTCACATTCATAAAGAAACGTCAAAAAACAACAAATACAAATAAAAAGCTACCACCCCTATGTAAAGAAATGTTACGATCTCGTTCTTTAGAAAAAATGGCAGCCAATAATTGACAACATTACAAGTATTGTTGTACGATATGACAGTGAGATAATTATTACAAGAAACGAGAATTTCTGTTTTAAAAATGGACTTATTTGAAGATTACGCCTATTATCTCTGCGGGCTTATAACGTTAAAAATTGGGTTTTGATACCACCCGGCGATTTTCATTATCTTCGTTATTAAGCATGGAGTTTGTCTGTTCTTACATCTTGTCCACCTGTAGATGCTTTATTAACTTTCAAATGATGTATATCTAGCGCGACTTGGTTCACTAACACGTCTTATCATGTATACATAACAGGAGCAGTTTATTTGTGTCTTGTTTGTTTGTAGTTAAGCACAATGCTACACAATGGGCTATCGAAACCCGGTTTCTAGCGTTGTAAGTCCGCAGACATACCGCTCTGCCACTGGAGGTCTTCTTTATGTCACTTTGAATTTTAATAATGATCAGTATGAGAATTAAGGATATATTTAAAAGTATGGAGACGGCTTGAATGTGTGTGTGTGTGTTTTGAATTTCGCGCAAAGCTACACGAGGGCTACCTGCGCTAGCCGTCCCTAATTTGGCAGTGTAAGGCTAGAGGGAAGGCAGCTAATCATCACCACCCACCACCAACTCTCGGGCTACTCTTTTACCAACGAATAGTGGGATTGAGATTGACCGTCACATTATAATGCCCCCACGGCTGAAAGGGCGAGCATGTTTGGTGTGATGGGGATTCGAATCCGTTTTACCAACGAATAGTGGGATTGACCGTCACGTTATAATGCCCCCACGGCTGAAAGGACGAGCATGTTGGGTGTGACGGGGATTCGAACCCGGGACCCTCAGATTGCGAGTCGAGCGCCCCCTAGCCACCTGTGGGTTCCACGTTATCAAATATAATGAAAAATATTTACTATAACAATTAAATTTTTAGCCCGGTTTTATTCTTGTTTCCAGGGCTTGTCTTTTCTGGCTCTGATTCTACTAGCAGGAAGACTCTATGACGTTGATCGACAGGTTAGCCTCTTGAATACTATAGCTTCCGTATGGCTCCCAGACACGTTGTTGTCTCCGAGCCCACCAGATGGCGCTAGTAACGGAGAGTTCCAGCCTGAAACACCGAAGGAGACATCTGGTGACCAGATTAGTAACCAACCAAGTGAAGAAACTTCATTTTTCATAACCAAACTAGAACTCCTTGCCAACTTGAAATCAGACATTGAATATATCATACGTAAGTATTAAAAACCATACTGAATATATCATATGTATTGAAAACGTACTGAATACATCATATGTAAGTATTAGAAACCGTACTGAATATATCATGTGTATTAAAAACGTACTAAATATATCATATGTAATAAAAACCGTACTGAATACATCATATGTAAATATTAGACACCATACTGAATATATCATATGTAAGTATTATAAACCGTACTGAATATATCATGTGTAAATATTAGACACCATACTGAATACATCATATGTTTTAAAAACCGTACTGCATATATCATGTGTAAGTATTGAAAACAGAGACAGTAAATATTTGTACAGTATTGATCGAAGATAATCAAAATTTTAAAATGACAGTAAAAGTATTTAACAGAGGGAACTGGAATATAAGAATACCGTATATATAGACATTAGAGGTGTATTTAATATTTAATAGGAACAACAAGGGTTAACATGTTACTGAATGTAAAGTGTAAAGGCTTAATTAATAATGAATTGGTACAGCAAAAACTTTCATAATGTTAAAGACAGGACGGCAACAAGGTTTTATAATGCTACGTAGAGGGCGCTTTATTATGTTGATTTGAGACATATTGACAGAGGAACACGAAAAGAACGTTAAGTGAATACCAGAACGTGTAGTTATTTTTATAGTGTTATTAATGGGTGTTATGAAGCGGTAATTATATTTGTGATGAAATGCACGTTATGCTAGTACAATAAGCAACAATAATTAAGTACGGTGAGGATATTTATTGTAGAAAACGTATTATATCATTCGACAGGTCCAGGTATTTTTTGTTGTCTTTTAAAATATGTAGTGCATAATAGTGAGATTTAATAATAAAGAAAACAAAACAACCTTTACACTTCCGCTACTTATAAGAGAAATTCATAATAGTGGGATTTAATAATAAAGAAAACAAAACAACCTTTACACTTCCGATACTTATAAGAGAAATTGTTGGATGATATAGTGTGTTTTATATGATAATTATCAAGATGAAGAGTGTTTATAATTCCCTTCATTATAATGTAACAAGCTACAAGTAAGTTAAGTATTGTTGTTAGACAGACGTTTCCTTTGAAGTAGTTTTATAACTGGTATTGTTGTTAGATAGAAGAGGAACACCTTTCCCTTGAATGAGTTATAACTAGTATTGTTGTTAGATAGAAGAGGAACACCTTTCCCTTGAATGAGTTCCTCTTCTATCTAACAACAATACTAGTTATAACACCTTTCCCTTGAATGAGTTATAACTGGTATTGTTGTTAGATAGAAGAGGAACACCTTTCCCTTGAAGTAGTTATAACTAGTATTGTTGTTAGATAGAAGAGGAACACCTTTCCCTTGAATGAGTTATAACTAGTATTGTTGTTAGATAGAAGAGGAACACCTTTCCCTTGAAGTAGTTGTATAACTGGTATTGTTGTTAGATAGAAGAGGAATACATTTCCTTTGAAGTAGTTTTACAGTGTATTTAAATTCAACAGTGTGTATAAATTCAACAATATGTTTAAAAAACACATTTTTTTATAGTTCGTATGTATAAGAATACAAAACACTATAGAAATGGACACGTGTTTTTTCAAGTTACCTAGGTTGTTTAGTTAGGTATGTCTGTTTAGTAATATTTTGTTTACGTTACGTTATACGTTTATTTGACTCCAACTTAATTAAATAGAAGCTAGTAAAAGGAAGTTCACGGTAGAAACATAAAATGGGTTGAAAAACCTTGTAACTTTATTCAAAGTAGGTGTAATTCGGGGACTTAATGAACAGATACAACAACCTTGTTATTGTGGAGATATCCGAGAGTAGGTGTCACATACGTGGTACTGTATTACGTGGTATCCAATAGTCGGGTTACATACTTTACACCGTACTGTATTATCCAATAGTCGGGTTACATACTTTACACCGTACTGTATTACGTGGTATCCAATAGTCGGGTTACATACTTTACACCGTACTGTATTATCCAATAGTCGGGTTACATACTTTACATCGTACTGTATTACGTGGTATCCAATAGTCGGGTTACATACTTTACACCGTACTGTATTATCCAATAGTCGGGTTACATACTTTACATCGTACTGTATTACGTGGTATCCAATAGTCGGGTTACATACTTTACACCGTACGGTATTACGTGGTATCCAATAGTCGGGTTACATACTTTACATCGTACTGTATTACGTGGTATCCAATAGTCGGGTTACACACTTTACACCGTACTGTATTACGTGGTATCCAATAGTCGGGTTACATACTTTACACCGTACGGTATTACGTGGTATCCAATAGTCGGGTTACATACTTTACACCGTACTGTGTTATCCAATAGTCGGGTTACATACTTTACACCGTACGGTATTACGTGGTATCCAATAGTCCGGTTACATACTTTACATCGTACTGTATTATCCAATAGTCGGGTTACATACTTTACACCGTACGGTATTACGTGGTATCCAATAGTCGGGTTACATACTTTACACCGTACTGTGTTATCCAATAGTCGGGTTACATACTTTACACCGTTCGGTATTACGTCGTATTCGACAACAGTCGGGTTAGATACGTGACAGCGTACTGTTTTACATGGTATCCAACAATAGTCGGGTTACATACGTGACATTGTACTGTGTTACGTGGTATCCAACAGCAGTTTGGTTTATTTATGTTAGTGTGAAATAAAAATGGTTTTAAGTAGTTATCTGAACCATGTCGTTATTTGTTATGTGAAATGTTGAAATGATTAAGAAACAAGTACTTGATTCTCGTTTCTTAGGCCTATTATCTAAACGTTAAGAACAATATACCTGGAACGTATGACTGATAGAGTTATGATGGAACGAGAAAACGAGTTTGGTGACCGTGAACACGTCACGTATCTAGTCCTCTATATTAGGGTACATCATAGCACTACGTGTTTAATGAATTCCGCGAAGATCCGGTTCTTTAATAATAATTTGTGCAACAAAATGGTCGTTTATACGCACGTCTGCTACATACTATCGTCTTTGAGACGACTTTGAGTTCAAGTTTAGATGAATATTCGAGACTGTTGAGAAGCGGAAGTGGAATGTAAAGAACTTAACTAGTCATTCTGGCATGTACACTTCAACATATTCTGAAATAGGCCTATAAATTTACAAAATGTCAGGAGTTTACTGACTAGGAAGAAGTAAGTAAATCATAAGAGTACCAACGAACCCTACCTCGTTATTGCATTTTTTGATACTGTTACGTATCTGCTTGTTTGATAATTTCAGGTAAAAAATTTCTCCGAGAAGGACTTCAGCGATACAAGTCTTTTTTTTTTACTACACTTAGTTTATTCTTTCTCGTTACAAACTTTGTAATACACTT
>NW_013673032.1:0-7343 GCF_000517525.1 Limulus polyphemus | reverse complement strand
AATTTTCACAGTCACTTTAACTTAACTACTTTTATAAACACACGCTATAATTCAAAGCAATTCATACACTTTACTTACAGTGCCTAATGTTCGCTTGACTCAATTATCAATTATTTCTCTTCAATCTATCTTCGGCTTATATACTAAAAAAAAGAGGGCGTCTAGCAAACGCTGGGACATTCGTGAGGTTGCCCGATAAGTCACGATCCTTCTAGAAACTCCAGCGTCGCGTGACTTCCGCTGTCGTAACAATACAAAGGCGTTGTGTACAACATTTGTAATTGAAGTAAATCGATTCTTCGTCAAATATCATAAAGTGTTTCGTATATCCTTCTCTTTTAATTCATTTTCTATTATTAGTAGCTTTAGATCAAAGTAAACCTACGATATAAATGTGTTTGTCGTGCAGCACAAAGCTATACAAAGCTATCTGAAAGTACTGAAACCCGGTTTTTACCGTTAAAAATCTTGAGGCTTGCCGCTGAGCTACTAGGGGCGTATAAATTATAGCTAAAAAAAAAAAAAACTCAAAATAACATGTACGATAATGAAGACAATTCGGTATAACTGACAGGCTGTAATTATCTATCAATTAATAAGTCGCTAAATTTCAATTTATAATACTAATTATAATGGATAGTGTACCTCCCTTCGGTGCTAGTATACCTCCCCCCCCACACCTCTTTAAGAACGGACATTTTTTTAAAGTTAATTAACAACTGGTACGTGTAAGAAATCACTTGAAACCCGTGGTTTATCTGGTTTAATCAGGAGTTTAATTCAGTTTACTCTAGATATATGTCACTGGAAAGTGTAATAAAAAGTGCGAAATGAAGCGCACGAGCGAAAGCGATCACGCGACGGTTTTCGTTTATTTCACTGCGACAATAATGTATTGGTTTCAATTTCTGACAGTGGAACTGTCGTCGGCTCGAGTCACGTTAATCTTGAGTGTAGTGTTCGTGTTGGTTTACATCGTAAGTTGGTGGTGGTTGGCCTTCTCAATCAACCAAGCCAGAGAGGACGTAAGTATCATTTTAATTGCCCCTCAAATACACTCGTTGTCTTTCTTATTGCCCAAAACTAGAATATGAAACAAGTTAAAAAATAGGTAGATGAACAAAACTATAACAATCTTTTAATTTTTTTATAAAAGCCTGCAAGTAGTCACTGATCTTTTCCCGCCTAAAACGGTGCACAACTTAAAACCCAACTTTAATTTTTTTGTTAAAAAGAAATTAATAGTAAAAGTAAAAAATTGTTAAGCCTAATCAGTCATTCAATTTTGTATTTATTTAAAATTTTTCAACAGCTTATGTGACTCAATAATTCACAAGAATAATTGCTACATATTCTTGAAATTTCTATATAGATATAAGCTCACTCTGGTGAGTAAAAAAAAAACATCCCAAAACATAATATATATTCAACAGATTAGCATTCTTGTTCGCTATAAAAAATTTATAATTATAGTTAATATAAGATTCAGCGTTTAATGTAACTCAGTGTTATTCTTATCGATTTCTTGTTGTTTTCTAGCGTTGTTGTATCATTTTGTCTTAACCCTGCGTTAGTCTTCTGTAAAATTTTCCCATAGTCACTCTTAATTTAAAAATATTTAAATAATGATAAACTTTTATTTTGGAAACAAATAAACGCTAATACTTAAAATATTTTCCTTATTAATCAATAAATGAACATTGAATATTGCAACTTTTTTATTTTTGGAACAATAAACGTGTATGTGCTTCCATCTGTCGACAACGATGTTTACAAAATATTTGGGGTCCGTGAAGACCCCGGAAGACTAATGCAGGGTTAAAAGCTACTTTTACTGTTTCTTGTGTTATTTTACCGTTTTCTTATCATTTTTAATGCTATTTTTTAATCCTGTTTAGATAAATGAAACTGGGGATGCTGAATATATATTTTTTCTAACGTTCTTGTTATGTAATTGCGTGCAACCTATATGCCGTTTATGTAACAGTAACACGTTAATTGTATTAATGTATTGCTAACGCACAGAATCGTATTATATTCTCAATCTAAAGTCTGACAGGGCCTAGTGGTTATAGCACTCATCTCGCAATCTGCAGGTCGCGAGTTCGAATCTCGTCACCGAACATGCTTGGCCTTTCATCCATCTGGGTGTTATAATGTGACAGTCAGTTCCACTTTTCGTTGTTAAAAGAATGGCCCAAAAGTTAGCGGTTGGTGGTGTTGATTAACTGTCTTCCCTGCAGTCTTTTGCTTTTAAATTAGGGAAGGTAAACGGAAATAGCCCTCGCTTTGCGCGAAATTTAAGAAATAAAGAAATCATTGATCTAAAATGTTTATTTAGATTATAAAATAAATTTACTTGATAACCTTTTTTACCCATAATTACTACATCAGTTTGTTTTTTATCTGTTGCTGCTTCCTTTAGTCCTGGTCCAGCATGGCCAGGTGATTAAGGCACTCGACTCGCAATCTGAAGGTCGCGGGTTCGAATCCCTGTCACACTAAACATGCTCGCCCTTTCAGCCGTTATAATCTGACGGTTAATCCCTCTATTTGTAAGTAAAAAGAGTAACCCAAGAGTTTGCGGTGGGTGGTGATGACTAGTTGCCTTCCCTCTAATCTAACACTGCTAAATTAGGGACGGCTAGCGCAGATAGCCCTCGTGTAGCTTTGCGCGAAATTCATAAAAAAAAATCCTTTGGTCCAATAAAATTGTTATCCTTTCCCCTTATCTGTTTGTCGATAAATCTGTGTAAATTGTGTTACTAGTTATTTTTTACTATTATTCTTTTTAACCAAGAAACCACAACGAAGAAACCTGTGTCAGATTTCAGGTTATTCCTTTAAAAATATAGATGGTAGGCTTAGTTTTGACTGAAATTAGAAACCCATGCTCCTCTCCAGGTGGCAGTAAAGTATTGTTTTCTCGGAATTTTCACGCAAACCTACATAGATGTCCATAATTTCGAACTGATAGACTAAAAGAAAGGTAGCTAGCCAAAAATACCCACCGCAAACTCTTGGGCTATTCTTTGTTTGACCAAATAGTTTGCCCTCACTGTCCCAGAATCCTGGGGGACGTTTCTACGGTAACGAGATGTGCCTCACAAGCCTTCGAATTCACAGTACGAGTATGCTAGCTACTAGACCACGCCTGACTTCGCGATAAAGGACTTGAGGATCACTTTAGGGAAACCTTTCCTTAAGGGGTTTGGAGTATTTTTCGACTTTTGTAGCTCTGAATAACTTGTATCACAGTGTCATAAAAGATTAATAATACCTCTAATGTTGTCAAAGGTTTGTTTCTGTTCAACAACAACAAAAAGACGAACGAAACGCTCTTCCAGGTATTTGTTTTGAGGTCTAAGAAGTGACGTTTCAGAAAATTTCTTTTGATGTTCTAAACACTTAATTCGTTGTTTTTTATGGAATATAATAACACCAGTTACTACTTCAGGATGTCACTGGTTTACTAGCAGCACAGTTCACCAACTGTAGAACTTTGTTGTTTTTTTCTTGAGCAGCTAATATTATGTTTTCCCACAGGGTGGCGTTTCACTGAAAACAGTACTGTTACTTGCTGTATTTGCTGCCGTAGACATCGCCGCCAGTGCTGGCTTCGTGTTGCTACGCGTTATTATGGTGAGTAGACATTTACTCCTCCCTCTCCCCCTCCTTGGGGACCATCTTTGGATTTGGTAGTAAAACTATGTGTTGATCGTCGTCCAAATGATACACTCCACCAAATTTAATTTTGTATTAGCTGATTATAACATAAAGTAACTGATTTTTATACTTTAAAGATATTATTGTTTCTAGGGGTTAAATTTCCAAGATTGATTCCAAGTTGTTTTAATTAATAAACGAAAGTTGAAATATTTTATCACCAGTTATACAAAGAAGAAAGTGTATAGGGTGAGGGCTAATGTTTCCCTGTCGACTAGGCATACCCTATTCTTTAATGTTAGCCTACTATATGGATTTAGGCCTAATATAAATATCCTATACTGTTCATACCTCTTGTGATATTATTGGAATTATTATAAAAACAACTGTTATAGTGTCAAATCATTTTCCAACCTAGCGAAGCAAAATTACAATTAAATATAGTTGTCATAACACTTTTTTTTTCAAACTGCATTCTGTTACTACTCGTTTAGGAATATTCGAGAATGTTTAATGTATCCAATTTATTAATTTTATTCTCTAAATATCGTACGTTTATTAAAGAGATTCATTTTGCGTTGTTGGCTTGGAATATGAATTTATGAGTAGCATAAGTCTCCTAAGCTGGTCGTACCTTTTGTGGTATTATTGGGTTTACGGTCGAAAATATCGTTAACAGCGAGAGTTCGAAAATAATATAACAGTTAATCATAATAAGTAAGAATATAAGATAAATGTATTTAATTAGCTATGCTCATTACCGAGTTGGTTTTTAGTTTTAAATAGGAAGGTTGCTCTGATCAAAAGTTAATATTAATTAATGTCATATATTTAATGACATTGACACGAGTTAATATAGTAAAAATGACTGCAAAGTCGGATTAACTTTTAATCCAAGATTAATGTAAGATAGGGAGGATTACATAGTAGTAACAGGATACAACAAACTTAAAACGTAAGTGCTTTTCTTTTTTATCTCCAAACTTGTTTTCCTTTCCAGTACGTGATGAGGGACCGTTTCTATCCGTGGGACATGCGTGCCCCTTCGGCCGTTGTCGAGACCGATTCTATAGCAGGCCATACAGCTCTTCGCTTACTTACTATACAGGTACGGCGAGGCTTAAGTCTGCGGTTCACGTGATGTCAGCGAACTCGATACTAATTATTCAAGTTGGCAGAATTCCAGGTTGCCTTTCTCCGTTGAAGTGATGAAACTGAGATGAGGCTTATCATAAACTAATATTAATATAATTATACTGCTTAAAAATTGCGAAAATTATAATAGATATATTTAAGTAACATAAACTACAACTTCAATAACTGTTCTGATTAATTTGATAAGAAGAAACTGGAGGCTGCTAGGAATGATTTAAAAAAAGATTACTTGTGGAAACAGTACATTTTTCAACATCTTTCTTACCCCAATATTTTTTTTTATGATACAGTCCAGTTGCGGTACCAACGACATCATGGTAGCGATCATCGTGGGCTTCCTCACAGGCTTGAGGGTGAGTTTTACACACTTTACATTACTTAGACACTACATTGAGACCTCGTTACATAGTTCCTATACGTTAGGCCTTGTTGTATAGTTACTGTAAGTTAGGCCTTGTTATATAGTTACTGTATGTTAGGCCTTGTTGTATAGTTCCTGTACGTTAGGCCTTGTTGTATAGTTACTGTAAGTTAGGCCTTGTTATATAGTTATTGTATGTTAGGCCTTGTCATATAATTACTGTACGTTAGGCCTTGTTGCATAGTTCCTGTACGTTAGGCCTTGTCGTGTAGTTACTGTACGTTAGGCCTTGTTGCATAGTTCCTGTACGTTAGGCGTTATTACATCGTTCTTATACGTTAGGCCTTTTTGCAAATTTCCTGTACGTTAAGCGTTATTACATCGTTCTTATACATTAGGCCTTATTACATCGTTCTTAAACATTAGACTTTGTTGCATAATTCCTGTACCGAAAGGTCGCAAATAAAACATATTTTAACGTAGAATAGCGTTTCCTAAACTGGAAATCCTAGGATTCCGTACGATTTATCCAGGAGTTCCGCGGAGACAATTTTTTGTAGTGTAGTCGGAGTAAAGGAGTAGGCCAGGTATAGGTAAGACTTAAAAACTCGTCGGCCCATAATTCGTACCACCCAGTATTCTCCGGTAGTTTATCCGGAATTAGATATGAAATTAGATGGGGGGGCTAACCCCCTCATGAACTTTCGCATCTCATCCTATATCACTGTGTCAAGTTTGGTGCTGGTTTGATAGTTTTTCCAACTTAAATATGTTTTAGGGGTGGCTAAACCCCCTCATGACCTTCCACGTATCATCTTGTATCAAAGTGTCAAGTTTTGTGCTAATTTGATAGTTTTTCCAAATTAAATATATTTTAGGGGTGTCTAAACCCCCTCATGACCTTCCACGTATCATCGTATATCACTGTGTTAAGTTTTTTGCTGATTGATCAAGAAATGTGGAAACGTATAAGAAACAGACATACAGACACATATTGATGTTTATTTATATAGAATTGTGTTTATTGTCTTTGCGTCATGTTTAGCTCTATATTTTCTGTTGTGTTTATTGTCTTTGCGTTATGTTTAGCTCTATATTTTATGTTGTGTCCAGCATTGTGTTTGTATTATTTGTCCGTTTCTCTAGAAGTACTTAAGAATATAATTATACATCCAGTCAAATGGAGTTTTGTTCAAATCAGCGTTCCTACAAGTCGTGCACGTTGTCAATATATACTTAATTTGTCTGTGTCTTTTACAAATAGAACTTCCGAGTTTAAATTTGAGGACTATTTGTTTTTATAATTTTCTAGTGAACTTAATAAAATATATTATTTAAGATATGTTTCTAAATTTTGCATCAGGCTGTTTATTTCGGTAGGAATGTTAAAAACATCATTTGTTTTGCCCTCGTCTAGAATTAATGACAGGGAAACTCATCACTTTGAAAAGAACAAAGAAAATATGCTACGCCACCTAGTGTAATTTTTCATTACTTTCAATCACGAGGATATGTAAAAATGTATGACCCAATTTTTTTCAGTTCCCTGTGCATTTCTCTTCCTTATAGTTATCTAAATAATTCAGATTTGTGGCATTCTACGTTATTTCTCTTTCGTAAAAAGTAATTATCTTAATAATCCTGTGGTTTTTACAGATATACAGTGTGGTATGTGTTTATTCATATTACAAGAAGGCTAAGAATGGAGTTGTAGATTCTGTTCAGAAGAGTAAGTAAAGAAACTTTGAGTTTTTTGTTCTTGTTAAGAACTTAACCTGTTGTGTTCGTAAAATACATTAATCAAACAAACAAAAAAGGCATTAATAGATAAAATAAAAGCCATTCATAGAACAAAGAAAAACATTAATAGCACAAAGAAAACATTAATAGAACAAACAAAATATATTCATAGCACAGTCAAAACGTTAATAAAACAAACAAAATACATTAATAGAACAAACAAAAACATTAATAGAATAACAAAATACATTAATAGAACAAACAAAAACATTGATAGAATGACAAAATACATTAATAAAACAAATAATATGAATAACAATGGTTAGACTTTGCTGCAGCATTTACCTACAACAGTTTAGACCACTCTACTATGTTAGATGACACATTTACCTACAACAGTTTAGACCACTCTACTATGTTA
>NW_013673031.1:38099-39858 GCF_000517525.1 Limulus polyphemus | reverse complement strand
AGTAACAATAAACTAACATAATAAGACGTGTAGTAACAATAAACTAACCTAACATGACAGGTAGTAACAATAAACTAACCTAACATGACATGTAGCAACAATAAACTAACCTAACATGACAGGTAGTAACAATAAACTAACATAATAAGACGTGTAGTAACAATAAACTAACCTAACATGACAGGTAGTAACAATAAACTAACCTAACATGACATGTAGCAACAATAAACTAACCTAATAAGACATGTAGTAACAATAAACTAACCTAATAAGACGTGTAGTAACAATAAACTAACCTAACATGACAGGTAGTAACAATAAACTAACCTAACATGACAGGTAGTAACAATAAACTATTTTACTATGACTGATAGTGAAACAATCTTTTATAATAAGACCAAAAGAACCAATAAAGTCTTTCAATGTTGCTGATGATAACAACAGATTAAAAATATTTGAAAAAATCAACATGTCAATTGCTAGCATAAATTTCTAGAAAATTCTCAACTTTTAACACATAACGAGAAGTAAAATAAATTTGTTTTAAATATGAGCAATACTTTATTTACATAACTGTATCTTGAAATATAAGAATAAACAGACACACAACTCTTTACAACCTGTGTAATTGGTGATGTTCATTATACAGAAAGACAGTTTTGTAACACACCCATTGTGAAGAAGAACAGTAATTAAACTCACCACCAACTTGTTTTAACTGTATCTTGAAATATAAGAATAAACAGACACACAACTCTTTACAACCTGTGTAATTGGTGATGTTCATTATACAGAAAGACAGTTTTGTAACACACCCATTGTGAAGAAGAACAGTAATTAAACTCACCACCAACTTGCTTTAACCGGACATTGGAGAAGTCACACACAACATCGGGTAACTGGTACCGTTTTGCATCTCCAATCTCATACACAAGTTGCTCAGCAACAGTTGCTGTTGTAACTAGTCCACCAGTACCAGGAGGTTTGGTAACAATAAACCTTCCATCTTCTCTACAATCAACAATTGGAAATCCCATGTTTTCCCTGAAAAATAGCACATTTATTAAACGTTGAAATAAATGAGTTTTTTAATGTGTATTTAAGGTTCTGCTAACTTAATGACTAAACAAAACGATTATCTTAAAATACTTTTTGTTGCCTTACAATCTAAAAGGTCTATTCAAAGAACTTAATACAGTAAAAAAAATGAGATATTATATGTACATCTTTATTGTTGGCTAGTACATCTACAATTTACAAAAATCACATAAGAAGAAACCCATAAACATTTTAAAAAAGCAGCCTTACTTACCTTTCAAGAAAGAGTTATACTTTATAAAAACCTTTACCAACTAATTATATATGTTTTAAACTATCATATATTTGAAGATTATATCTTTCTGATTGCACTGACTAAATTAATCAAATCTCAAACACCGAGTCAGATTTTCACTTCAACGTTCAACTTGTGAATTTTTTATTAATTTGTAAACATACTCTTTTCCCAAATCATTCTGAAGATGCAGATATTTTAATAATTTTTTAAAGTTAACATTTTCCTTACCTCAAAATGTATTTCCTATAAATATGTGTCTCTTCACACAGTTTAGCTATCCTCCTCATACGTCTGCCAGAGATTTGCATGCCACTAGCTTTGAGGCAACTCCCACCTAATTTCATGTGATTTGCACTTTTATTTGATGATGTCATCATGCAATAAAAGCCCTCCACCAAGAGAAGGGGGACAAACCCCCATGTG
>NW_013673031.1:30383-37544 GCF_000517525.1 Limulus polyphemus | reverse complement strand
CAGACCTTTATATAAGCTACATTGAAGTGGTGGAGGGTCTGATACAAATTATTGGATATGGACCCTATAAAGTGTGTTCATCTCTACTCTACTGAACAGACCTTTATATAAGCTACATTGAAGTGGTGGAGGGTCTGATACAAATTATTGGATATGGACCCTATAAAGTGTGTTCATCTCTATTCTACTGAACAGATCTTTATATAAGCTACATTGAAGTGGTGGAGGGACTGATGCAAAATAATGGATATGGACCCATATAAAGTGTGTTCATCTCTATTCTACTGAACAGATCTTTATATAAGCTACATTGAAGTGGTGGAGGGTCTGATGCAAATTATTGGATATGGACCTGTATAGAGTGTGTTCATCTCAACTCTGCTGAACAGACCGTTATATATATATAAAGGTATTGTAAAGTGAGTGCTCACCTTAATTCAACTTAACATATTCTAGATACTATCTGAAGAGGAGGGCACTAGAGTTATGTAGTATTGATCCAGATGAATCCTGAACTCTACTGAACAGACTCAGAGGAAGGGCACAAGTGATGTATATGAGGGGTGACCCACACTACATTAACAGTGTCACTACTGCCCCACTTCTCACTATACTGGTACTTCCTTGTGTTGCTCCAGTGGTTGAGTTCAACTGAAGAAGTTTCTCCATGATCCACCACCTGAGCAGCTAGTTAAGTGGCATGGGTCTCTCATGCTCCACTTGATGAAGGAGAGGAGGATTCATGTAGAGGAAACTCAGAGAAAATGCCTGTATCCCCATTAGTCCAGAAAGGATTTTTAATGTGGACAGTGCAATGGGTGACTCTGAAAATCTATTTTTAAGTCAGCAAGTACAAGCCAGAGAAAGAGACAGAACACCTCCCTGATGCTGGATTTTTCCATGACAGTCTGTGGAATAGGTACAGTCTAGATCAGACAATTGAGTAAATATGTATATATATTCCACAAGGATACCTCAAGTGGTCTTGGAGAACATTCCGTCTCACAGTAGTCATAGATAGAGCCAGGGCAGATGGGAAGAGGCTTTCCATTATTCTGGCTCAATGCAGATTCTAAGTAAATATACTTTGGGAGGCAACATCAGCCACCAGGTGGGGTCCTATGAAATGAAAAAGGGACTATGAAAGAGAATTTTATGTATTCTTCTCAAAGACAGTGGGGAGATTGAAGAATGGCAAACTGTGGAAGCAAAAAGCCATCAGGAGATAAAACAGCCAGAAGGTGTAGAGGAGATGAATGTGTGGAGATTGTCCAAATGCTCAACTGGAGAAGCTCGTCCTAGGGCCAGCAATGATGAGATCTAAGGGAATTAAAAAAAGCAATGAATCAAATGCAAAGAAATGTGAAATAGTCTGTGAGCATCAACAACTCAAAATGAACGAGGAGGCAAGAGACCCACCTAGTAATGGTAGAAGGAGAGAGGTCCTCGGATAAAGACCAGCACCAAGATAAGGACAGATAAAGACAGGGATCTCAAAAGACAGAATTCTGTGAAAAGGCACACCAAACAGTCCAACAGAATACAGGAGCTGAAACAGGTCTGAATAGTCCAATATGCTAGATGCAGAAGGAAGAGAGATAAGTGAGAAGTATGGTCAACCTCCTGTGTGGGTGAAGACTGGGGAAGGAAATATTGGTCAAGGGAGAGAAGTGCAGTGGAAAACGGTGTGAGAAGCATCTAGAAGATGGACACCCAATGAACAGGAATTGCAGGCATAAAGGAGGAGGATACAAGTCAGCATAGATAGTTGGTACAAAAGGTAGGAAATCAATGGCTCGGATGGGACAAGTATGAGATCATGCAAAACCTCATTAAGGTCTCAGATAGTTGAGTGAGAAGGACAGAGGAGAATAAAAGGAGTGAAATAAAGTGAAAAATACAGGGGTAGAAACACCTTGAGGTACCAGTAAATGCAAAATGCCATGGAGAAGGCCTCCTAACAACCAGTAAAAGCAGAGACTGCCAAGCTATTGATGAACAGTCAGGTTAAAAAGGCAGAAAGGTGGTTAACAGTATGATGGCTAGGAGGAAGGAAATTGCAGAAGGACTGTTGACAAAAGACCTGCCACAAACATTAATAGAAAAAGACAGTGGAATGGTAAGAAGAATGCCACTTACTTGGAAATTCCAGCCTGACAGGCAACATATCTGGCAAAATTCCAGAGGGGTGATACCGCTTGCAGGAGAATGGATGCGTGAGGATGAAGCAAGGGAAGGAGACGATATGGGGGAAAGAAATGGGGGACCAAATGTCAACTGGAACAAGGCAAAGCTGGTCAAATATGCACCAACAATAGAGACCAAGAAGGAGAGTAGTGTGTAAAGCCAAGAACCAGAGGACAGAGATGAAGAGGGGAATAGGCATACAGAAAGATGTTAGACCAGGCCTGGCTGAAATAATTGACAGCCAGAGCTGAAGGGTGAGGAAGAGGGGACCATAAGAGGGAGAGCTTGGAGTTGAGAAGAGTGGTAAATGCATCCAAGAGAGGCATGTCCAACCCAGAGCAAACCCCACGAAAGATATGGGGATATAGATATCACTCCAGAGATATAATGTGGACTGGCCAAGAAAGGCAGTTCACAAGCAAGTATAAAGCCCCCATCAATTGACAGACAAGAAAATAAGCCTAATGTGAATGGGTCCAGAAGTGTATGTCTAAAGCCAGAAAGCAAAGGGTCTTGGAATGAGTGCTTCATAAACAGTTGGTGTAGGAAACTACCATGGAAAAGACTGATTGGAACATGATCAAGTGATCCACCAGTAGGGGCAGGAATGGGAACATGCCAGATGAATAGAGAATGTTAATTTGGAGCAATGCTTGTGCAATGTCCAAACATCAGATGTCCTGCCATTATCAGAAATGTGTCTCAATCAGAGAGGGAAGCACTGAAGAAGAGAGAGATCCTGTTTGAGAAGCAGTATGGGCATGGTCCAGTCACCATGACAGTTCTTTGAGGAGAGGCTCACACAAAAAAAAAACGACCCCATAAGAAAAGATCATGGGTTCATAAAGTTTACAGTAGTAGACACAAGAGTGTTTCCCAAAGGAATGAGAAATGTAAAACTTGGTGACCAATTACGTCATAGCATGCAGGTTAAGAAGAGAAGGCATGAGAAATGCTTGGTGACCAATTACGTCATAGCATGCAGGTTAAGAAGAGAAGGCATGAGAAATGCTTGAATTACGTCATAGCATGCAGGTTAAGAAGAGAAGGCATGAGAAAGGAATAAGACCCTAGCATAAGTGACCTCTCCAATTGAGTAGCTACAGGAAATGAAGGGAGTCGGGTGAGAACATCCAAGAATAGGTGAACTGAAGAAATTGTCTCAGAAAATGAATGTCAGCCTTGGGCCGTAAGTACGGCAAACAAAGACTCTCACCAATGAACATAAAAGGGACCAAAGCTAAGTCAAACAAAAGAGCAAGGAAAGGGAAAAGATGGATGAAACACAGAAAACAAATGAAGAATGGGCCAAGAGTGATGTGTAGAAAGGTGTCTGACACATAGAACATAGCCAACTGCAGACCAGGTGAAAAGGACCATAGATGGAGTAAGAAGGAGATAAAAAAGAAATAGGAGTGAGGAAATAGTCCAAGAAAGAGAAATAAAAAACGACTGTCAGCAGAAAGTAATATCGACAGCAGCAGAAGAGATGGATACCCACAGAATTGTGAATGTGTGACAGTCACTGACAAGAAGAGTGGTGAACTAGATGTCCAGTAGAGGGAAAATGAGAAAAGAAAGGTCTGGAATCCAGAATGGGAAGGATAAGAGTAGACAGATCTAGATGAAAAATACAAGTAATGGGTAAGGATGAGACAGAGGAAAAAATCTGGACAGATAATGAAGCCATATATAATCAGCCCAGGACACCAGGGTGAAAGGAATCCTATAGAAGACAACCGTGGAAAAAAAAGGGAGCCAGGCATAAGATCAGTACACAAGAAGTGAAGAAGGAGTACAGTAGAGAGGAATGTCTAGATAAATGTATGCAAATTATTGATGTAGTTCTATAAATCATAATCAAACTTTTACTCCTGAGGATGGTGGCATAGGACACCGTAACTTGCAATTATTTTAATATTGCACTCCTTTTAACTGTGTGTGTGTGTGCATGTATACATGTACAAGTGCCATTTTAATTAATTTATTATTACTTTGCAACTTCTTTTTCAACTCATATATCATGTTTTGATTGTTAAAATTTACAAGTTTGTTTTAAGTTTTTGTGCAGAGCTACAACAAGGGATATATGTGCATAGCTGTCGTCCCCAATTCTGAATTAACAAGACTAGAGGGAAGGCAGTTAGTCAACAGTACCCACCACCTACTCTTGGACCACCTTTATCTGACTAAATAATAAAATTTGTCCATTATTCTTATAGCACACTCATAACCCGAAATATTGCAAGACATTTTGGCAACAACACAATGTAAACCACAAACACTTGTATTTATTGTCTAGACATATTAACCATCAGGCCATTCTTAACCTGATTTAACATGGTCCATTATAACGTATCTCGTTTCAAAAATTAGAAGCTTGTAGCTGTTGATACAGAAATAATTAAAACAAATTTGTTCTTGATAGTCCATGAACAAATAACATATGTTAACTAATACTTTCAACTCACATAAAAGTGAAACAATTTCTATACAAAATATTACTGATATTAAATTTAAAATCTCAGAAAAGAAGACACAGTCAAAAAATAAAACAGGATTTTAATAAGTGGTATTTCATTACCATCCAGGCACTTCCTGCCAGTCAGTAAAGATCCCTCCTGTAACCTGAGCACCACATTCTATCAAGTGACCAGCAAGGCTGTTGAAAAACATCAGGAAGGAATGTAGTTCTAAATGTGTCAATATTCGATATTTGTGAAAATTTACATTTACTGGATGATCAGCAATTTACATGTTGAATCGACTAGTTTAATTTGTATCATCTCTTGAACGTAGCTTGAATTATACATATCTTTTCTATAGACACCTTACAGTTAAAGAACAAGATTTCAAACAATTGTTTGTTTGTTTGTTTTGGAATTTCACGCAAAGCTACACAAGGGCTATCTCCGCTAGCTGTCCCTAATTTAGCAGTGTAAGACTAGAGGGAGGGCAGCTAGTCATCACCACCCACTGCCAACTCTTGGGCTACTCTTTTACCAATGAATAGTGGGATTGTCCGTCACATTATAACGCCCCCACGGCTGAAAGAGCGAGCATGTTTGGTGGGATGCGGATTCGAACCCGCGACCTTCAGATTGCGAGTCGAGCGCCTTATCCACCTGGCCATGCCGGACCATTCAAACAATTAATCTATTGTTAATATCAGATTTTATCACAAGTTTACTTCAGGAATGCTGAAAAATTACATCTTTTTCATAACTACGACTATCGGTAAAAATAAGATCTTAGTATTTCCAAAGTCTAATAAATAGAATAATAGTGTTATTTCAGATAAAACGGGGTACTTGAGTGCTTCGACTAAACTTATGAAATTTCATTAAAAGACATTTGCTGAATTAAAGAAGTATAATAATATTTTTTATCTTTATTTAATAATTTGACCATCGAGAAGTCATTCAGAGATTTTGTTTAGGTGGTAAGTAAAGAAGGACGTTGACTAACAAATATCGGGACTTATAGTCAAGTGTGAGTAGGATACTTAGAAGGATTTTTAAAGAATGAAAGTATTGAAGTTGTCAATGACGTTAAAAATTTAAAGTTATGTTTATTGTGTCAGTTTTGACATGTAGTATTTTTGGATGAAACAATACAGTCTAGTGCTGAACTAATTTTTAACAACTATACAAATGAGCTACATAATCCAAGATCTGTATATTTGAAATTAATGAATAAGAAAAAATATTTTTTAATTATGATTAGATCATTGGTGGGTTCTAGAATAAGTCTTACTTTAACTAATCTTTTTCTTTACTTTCATGAAAAACAAAGACTGAATACAGTCTTTAGAATTATTTTGTTATTAAAGTATATGGATAACATTTTGATATTTTCAAGCAACCACATTATGCTTCTTTTTTTTTGTTTGAGGTATTTAAATAGAAAGCATAACGGTATTAATTTCACTGTTGATCATAAACTTGCATTTTAGATATTTCATAATTGTGATGGTCATGTCAAATGTGAAGTTTACCACAAAAACATTAGTTGACTTGTATTTTAACTTTACCAGATATATATATATCAATTTTTTTAAAAGACCCTTAATTAAGATCTTAGTTCATTATACATCTGTTAGTTTTCTTATCTAATTAGCTGATAGAATAATTCACGACTATTTGATCAAACAAAATTTCACAAAACTATTGACGTGTATTTATAAGCTTTAGTTGGGAAGTAATTTATTAAACTTACCTTCCTGAAGCTAAAAGATTTAAATCATTAGAGTTCCACTTGAACTGAAACAGAAAAACGTTGATAAAGGTGAGCACGCAAAGAAACAATGATCTAATAGAAACTGTTAATATACTTACAATGATCTAATAGAAACTGTTAATATACTTACAATGATCTAATAGAAACTGTTAATATACTTACAATGATCTAATAGAAACTGTTAATATACTTACAATGGTCTAATAGAAACTGTTAATATACTTACAATGATATAATAGAAACTGTTAATATACTTACAATGATCTAATAGAAACTGTTAATATACTTACAATGATCTAATAGAAACTGTTAATATACTTACAATGATCTAATAGAAACTGTTAATATACTTACAATGATATAATAGAAACTGTTAATATACTTACAATGATATAATAGAAACTGTTAATATACTTACAATGATCTAATAGAAACTGTTAATATACTTACAATGATATAATAGAAACTGTTAATATACTTAGTCATCAATTCTTTACATGTCCTCCATTTGTCTGCAGCAATACATCTTAAACTTTAAACTAGGTTTCATAATCCTGAATCATGATTGGAGTAATACAACTTAAACTTTAAACTAGGTTTCATAATCCTGAATCATGATTGGAGTAATACAACTTAAACTTTAAACTAGGTTTCATAATCCTGAATCATGATTGGAGTAATACAACTTAAACTTTAAACTAGGTTTCATAATCCTGAATCATGATTGGAGTAATA
>NW_013673031.1:21699-29577 GCF_000517525.1 Limulus polyphemus | reverse complement strand
AGGTTTCATAATCCTGAATCATGATTGGAGTAATACAACTTAAACTTTAAACTAGGTTTAGTTTAAAGTTTAAGTTGTATTACTCCAATCATGATTCAGGATTATGAAACCTAGTTTAAAGTTTAAGTTGTATTACTCCAATCATGATTCAGGATTATGAAACCTAGTTTAAAGTTTAAGTTGTATTACTCCAATCATGATTCAGGATTATGAAGGTTCATCACTGCTGGACCCTGACTGGAAGAGCACATCTTAAACTTTAAACTACAGTTCATTACTGCTGGACCCTGATTGGAGGAACACATCTTAAACTTTAAACTACAGTTCATTACTGATGGACCCTGATTGGAGGAACACATCTTGAATGTTAAAATAAGGTTCATTACTGCTGGACTCTGATTGGAGCAACACATCTTAAACTTTAAACTGAGGTTCATTACTGCTGGACCCTGATTGGAGGAACACATCTTAAATTTTAAACTAAGGTTCATTACTGCTGGACTCTGATTGGAGGAACACATCTTAAACTTTAAACCAGGGTTTATTATTGCTGGATCTTAATTCATGAAGGATTATGAGTAGAGATAAGATTAAAGTTAAACATATAGAACAGAGACCTTGAAAATCAACTAAAGACACAGACATAACAACAGAAGACAGCTTACATAAACTGAATGGTAACACAGTAACATGAATGTTTGGTGCTCAAAAACTGATTGCTATAAAAGATGTAATAAATTAATATAAGTCCTTTGATATTATGTCGATCAGACATTAAAAGATGGTTTTGGGAAAATATAAATAGTTTCTTAAGGTAATCTGTATTTCTGTATTAATTTATGTGTAGTCGTTTATGTTCCGCCTTTCAGTTAAACAGTTTTTCAAACAGAATTAAGAAACTATGACCATGTTGAGGTAAAAGTACCTGTAAAGCTGTAGCTACACAGAAAACAACAATACAAACCCAATGAAGGAGTTGACACTTTTACCACTTTGTTCATTTAAAATGTCTGAAAACTGGATTACGATCTATCTTAACAAAGAGTCCCTGCTCTCACAGTCACATTAACATGAAAACTAAACTATAATCAACTGACTGAGTGCATTAAAGGTCCAAGAGCTAAGGCACTGTCCACACACCTCCCAGTTACAACGATGTCTGCCCCACGTTCCAAAGCTCGGGCTATTGGTCCGGCACTGAAATATAACATAATGGCTCATCTCAGTAACATAGTAATGTGACAAAAAAATAACTCCTACACATACAAACAAATACAAGTACACAGAAGTTTTTAAACAGCCAGTGCTAAACAGTTTTCTCTATATTTATGTACTTCAACCTTCACTACACATTAGGTAAACCCGGAAGACAGCAACAAATTGTGAATTTCCTTACTTCTTTTGCTGTAAAATCTAAACAGGTAATCCCAAAGATGAACTAAATAAACATTATTATGTCAACTATGATATATTTTTCATTGTTGGCCCAATCAGATGTTACATGTTTCTTACTGTTGGATCAAAATATGTTTTTCATTGCTCACAAAAGTTTTACACTATCTATAATTGAGAGTTATAATTTTCCTATTTACCATTCAGTGGTGCCCTCTATATGCAAACATTTTCTTTACGCATGCCACAAGCCTTGCACTTCCCTGTTGGAATTAGTACATTCCAACATGTCTCTCATGCAAATCATCATGCATCATCTATTAATCAATAGTAGCACAGTATGCTCACATGACACATATAACTCCCTCTACACTCCTCTACTGAACATTCACTTCGAAGTTTGGCAGAAGGTGTGATCTCTGGAGTACTTATCAGAAAGACATTTTCAGTATAGGAAAATTATAACTTCTGATATGGTACTTACCTCTACTCACAAGATTAGCTAGAATCCCACGTTGAGGAGTATAGGAAAATTATAACTTCTGATATGATACTTACCTCTACTCACAAGATTAGCTAGAATCCCACATTGATGAGTACAGGAAAATTATAACTTCTGATATGGTACTTACCTCTACTCACAAGATTAGCTAGAATCCCATGTTGAGGAGTACAGGAAAATTATAACTTCTGATATGGTACTTACCTCTACTCACAAGATTAGCTAGAATCCCACGTTGAGGAGTACAGGAAAATTATAACTTCTGATATGGTACTTACCTCTACTCACAAGATTAGCTAGAATCCCACATTGAGGAGGAGGAAGGACCGGTGCGAGGGAATAACAGAAGCACCCCTGAAAGCATCTGAAGGATATCCCTGACCATGAGAGAAAGAGATCCAGAGATCAGAGGAGGGGAACCACACCACTTCTGAGCCAGGTATACTCTTCATCCTTGTGTGTAATTCGTAAAATACATGGGCAGAAATTGTGATGTGTAGAGTGGCTAGGGAGAGTCAGACCGTATTCAGCAAGTCAACTATATCCAAAACCTCCTCTACAGAGTAGCGACATCCACACAAGGCTAGGATGAGGATCATACCATGTTCACTTACAACCCGGAATTGGAGATTAAGACCCGCTCCAATTCCTGAGTACTACACAAGGATCAACACCCTACAGCAAACAGGGACTGGGCATCCAGCATCGAGAGGATGGATTCAACTTTGTGTAAGGACTTATATTGATTGGTTCACTTGAATCCAACACCTCAATGCTGGGAACTAATGTCCACACGAAGGTAGGATGAAGGCTCCTAATCAAAAGGGGTGAACTGCATGTGCAACTGATCAACTCTGTGTGGTATGGAATGTGTAGCAGGAGGCCATGTCAACCATCAAGGTGATGGATCAACTCAACTGTATGTGTAAATGAATAGTAGGAGGCCATGTCAACCAGTTCGGTTATGGATCGACTCCACAGTAATGGAAATAATATAATGAGGCCACATCAGCTTGTAAAGTGACTGATCAACTCCAATGGTTGTGGATACTACTGAACATGTAAATAGTACAAGTCGGCCACATCATCCAGGAAGGTGACGGATCAACTCCTGTGATAGTGTAAATAGTATCATGAGGCCACGTCTTCCAGCAAGGGGACGGATCAACTCCTGTGGAGGCCACTTAACATCTACACCACCCTACTCTCGACTGAATGGTTATAGCCAATTTGGTAGTGGAACTCATTCAGAAGGGTGCCTCCATGGTCAACCACCCCAGCAGCTTGGAACTGGAAAGTGGCAAGGACTCACATACTCCACTCTAAGAAGGGGGTCAGAATGTGTTGCAGAGTTTGGAGGAACATCATCACCGGAGACAGTGCAATGAGTGACCACAATACCCTATTTTGAATGGCTGCCAATCCCTGGTTTTCTTGGGGACCAGAAAAAGATGGGAATAGAACTCCTACAAGGATGGTGAACCAGTTCGATAGCCCACTGTGAAAGCAAATCCTGAACTGCCTTTGACAAACACTGGTGAGTCACAGGATCTTGAGGAGGAGGAAAGGAAATGGGTGAGGAGAAACAGGAGGCAGGGAAAGAAATGTGAGAAAGAGACCCTCTGAAAGAACCTTTGTCACCCATTGATCCTCAACATAGGAGAGCCAGCGAGGAAGAAAATCCAACAAACAAGCTTCCACAGTACTGTTGATAATGGGTGATACGTCACTGACGACCTCAATGAAAAGAAGTATCCGGATTTGAAGGAACGAGTAAAGGATGGGAAACTGGAATAGGTGGCTTGGAAGGCTCTGGTCATGACAAACAGGCCACAAAAGTTGAAAGGGTGGAATATTGTCAGGAAGATGTTACCCACAGCTCGATATAATCAGAGATGGTGTTAAAGGATATAATGTCAAAGAAAAGGAGCAAGACGTATATCCCTCTGACAAGTGGAGAGTAAATTAACACAAGCCAGAATGGAGTCCTTACTGGTAATGTCCCAACAACAAAGAAACCACGTATGTAATGACAGAGCCTAGGAAGAAATATGGGCCAAAGTGGAATAGAGAAGGTGAAGGGTAACGGCAGAAAATCCCTCAAGATTTCTGGGGAGAGCCTCTGAGAAGAGATCTATACAGATACCAGAGAAGGGTAGTAATGGTAAGACAAAGGCGAGAATATTGGGCACGTGGGAGACTAACATTAGATTCGGGAGCCGCTCCCCAAGGTAATAAGGAACCCAACAACTGGTAATCCAAAAAGGGATATTCTGCCCAATGGTAAGCAAGGGCGTACTGATCAGAGGCTCTCGGGGTCAATGCATACTGATCCCTTCACCTAAATGGAAGAGAAAGTGATTTGCATGGACCCGAATATCAGCAGAAGGAGGAAATACCAAAAGTGGTTGAGAAGAATGCTAATGCAACAAAGAAGGACGAAGGGAATAAGAAATAGGGGAAGAGACAAAACATCACAAACCTGAGATACAAAATCTGTGAAAGTCGAAGAAGGCCAAGGTGAATCCTCAGCCTGAAACTGGGAAGGAACGGCAAACTCGGGAGGAGTAAAAAGACAATCAAAAATGTCATCATGCTAAATAACGTCAGTAATCTCTGAAGGAACTGGAGTGACATCAAGGGAAAAAGGGTGACCCAAGTAGCATTCAATCTCCCAACGAACAAAATCAGAAAGATGCACAGTCCGAATGCCTGCACCCGAGGTACGAGTTAGAAGATTGGTCATTGGTGTGATCCCCAAAGTGGTAACGTTGACTTTCGATTTCATAACTCACGAAAACCACACACAATTGTCTAGTGCAGTGGGAGAAATGTGGTAATGTAAGAAAACAACACTTCAAACAAAATCAAAAATGTGTCACACGGGATGGGCGAAGCACAAAAGAAAATGTCTGTAATCGAAAGCTGCCAAACGAGAAGTTAAGGTTCAGTAGAGGAGTGTAGAGGGAGTCACATGTGACACGTGAGCATACTATGCTACTATTGGTTAATAGATGACGCATGATGATTTTCAGGAGACACACTTTGGAATGTACTAATTCCAACAAAGAGGAGCGCAAGGCTTGTGGCATGTGTAAAGAAAATATTCACATATAGAGAGCGGCACTGAACGAGAATAGCTATTCTTGTTAAAGGAGGTAAGTACCATATTGGAATATGTACTTTAAAATATACACAATATATCAAGTGGTTTATGAAAAGTTTCATTTTAGATACATTTGATACATATTGAAAAACTGAACAAATAATTACCCCAAGTAGGCATTCATACTGTGGAGATTTGACGGAAGTGGGGTTCCTTCACTCATCTCGGTAATTCCTTCTCTTACAAGTTCTTCTTTCTGCATAAAGATGAAAATAGTGATTCATGTATAAAATTAACTTTGTGCAACAGTTATTCTAAATAGTGGTTCATGTATAAAATTAACTTAGTGCAACAGTTATTCTAAATAGTGGTTCATGTATAAAATTAACTTACTGCAACAGTTATTCTAAATAGTGGTTCATGTATAAAATTAACTTACTGCAACAGTTATTCTAAATAGTGGTTCATGTATATGATAGGAAAGGAATAAGCAACAAATTAAGTTTTTATTGAAATTGTATGTCATCTAAAACTGTGTGTGAGAGCACTTCTAAAGAATCAAACAAATCAATCAAAGAATAGAAAAAAAAGAAAGACAAGAATAGTTCACCAAACTCTAACAAAGACAGAAACAGTTCATAACAAAAAACTTTCAATTATTTGAAAGTCCAGATATAAAGTTGTTGTGGAATGGTTTAAGTGATGATTGTGTGTTTGTTATTGGATTGAATTGTTTGAAAGTCCAGATTATACAGTTAATTTTATTTTTAGGTGTTTTTTTCTTCTTTTTTTGTTGTTTGTATCAATTTCTCTCAATCCACTTATAGAACTTAATACTACACATTTTTTTCAATTTTTTATTTCTTCCTGTCAACACAGTTGTGTTTGGTTATTCATTTTGAATTATGAATTCCGAATTCTAAGTTACCACTTCGGAGGTTATATCTTTTTTAAATTTTTTGAGAACTATGTAAATGTTGTATTGATAAGTTATTTACTAAAAACACTGCTGGTTTATAATTATTGGTTTTGAATTTGAGGATTTTTGGTGCCTAGTGTTAAAGATTTAAGATAATTAACTGGTGTCAAAATCATTAGAAATTAAGCCATACATTACATCTCCTAGTATCTAATGTTCATAAGTATAACACATTTTGATCCAGAACAAATATTAAGTACTTTTATTGAAATCGTCAAAGTTTACTCTCAACCATTTTCCAGGATCTTGGATTTACCCCAGATTTTGTACATTCTGCTCTCAAACCAAATATTAATGAAATTAAAAGACAAGGAATTCGGGTTGTCAGTAATGCTGGAGGAATCAACCCTTTTAGTTGTGCTTCGGCCCTTCAGCAAGTGATCAAGAAGGCGGGAGTGGATCTAAAGGTTGCCGTGGTCACTGGAGATGATTTAATGGGCAAGGTTAGTGAGAAACTTGATATGAGAGCACAAATTAAATATCAGAACATGAGCACTGCCAAACGAGAAGTGATAGGTGGATTAGAGGGAGTCATATGGGTGTGAGTGTCCATGTGGCACTACTAGTGATGGAGGTTTGTCGATTGATAATTTGCATGTGAGAATCAGTTTAAACCATGTGAATAGAGGGGTACATAGAAGTGAAAAGCTTGAGGCATGAGAAAAAAATTTTGTAACAGAGGGCAGCAATGAATGAGAAAAGTTATGTATGTGAGCAGAAGTAAGGTACTTGTCAGAAATACACATTTAAGTTTACAGGGCCGGTGCCAGACTATTTTGTGCCCTAGGCAAGGCCAGCTACTTGCACCCCCCCCCCAAAAAAAATTTTACAACTTACGATTTTTAAGAATAGATGTTTTGTAGTAAAAATAAAAAGAACAAAACTTTTATTATGTTTTTTCTTAAAACAACTAATTTGTATAAAACTATGACCCTTAAAGGTAAGTACTGCACTCGTCTGAGTTTTGTTCCCTAGGCGACTGCCTGGTTGGCCTAACGGCAGCGCCGGTCCTGTAAGTTTACTTGTCGTTATTTTCAATTATCAACCTATTCACCAATACCTGTATATTTAACTCATACACCTTTAAAAATTTTCACCAGATATTTTTAATTCTACGAAACACAAATCTCCTACTATAGCTAAAACTTACAGGTGACTTTTGTTTGGCAGCTGCTAATAAAGACATTGTAATCTCTGACAGATAATCAAAGACCAAGAAATCCAATTTCCCATGGTGAACCAACTGGGGCACTGTAAATAAAGAAGTGAAAGAACCTTAAAACATAGAACAGTAAATAAAGATGTGAAGCTAACAATTATCTCTTCTAGTTAAAACCTTTGTACTCGGTTGCTGCTTGATGTAGGTTACTAAGTCTTTAAAAAAATTGCATGTGGAGGATATGAAACAAAATATTTTTTTTAGGTTTTATATATATACGTTTGAATAAATAAAAAATCATAAATTACTACATTAATACCATAGAATTCCACTATAATTTATCAAACTTAGTAACTAAGATGTATTTGGGTCTAAAAAAATATGAAATGTCGAGCAGACTAAAGACACAACCTACCTCATTGAAATATTGGCTCAAAAGAAAGAAATGCTGCCAAGCTCCTAAAATTGCTAGAAAAGCCACTAAAGGGGACATTCTGAGCTTCCGATTGGTTACTCATGTCATATATAGAAGAAAGTGTATATAAGGGAGCATTTCCAAAAATGGAAAGAGGTGGGCAGGGTGCCACTGTGTTTGATCTATTACATGAGCAATATCTTGGCAAATTGAAAAGAGGCTGTTATTTTATATTCTAGCTTGTCAGTATCGGTTATTTGAGTTTTTAATTCGTACAAAACTGTAGACTTAGTATTTTGACTTCTCAAACATCTAATTTGAACCA
>NW_013673031.1:10141-20769 GCF_000517525.1 Limulus polyphemus | reverse complement strand
TCAATGTTTATCTGTGTTATTTTAATATTTGCTTTTAAGTTAAGAAATTGAGTAATGTATAGTACAGAAATTGGAATTATAATCTACAGTTTTAGAAGGAAATGGAATTGTTGGAAAGGGTTCAGAGGAGGGCTAATAGGATGATACATGGGATGGAAAAGTTGTCACGCAAGGACAAATTAAAATCACTTAAATAGTTTTTCTTGAAAAAAGAAAGAGTTAGAGGGGATTTGACTGAGGTGTGTTTAAAGTTATTAAAGAAATTGATAGCATTGATGCATCATATTTTTTTAATACTTAAGGGTGAGAATGGTATGACTAAATTTTAGTAGGATAGGATAGGATATAAATAGAGTATTATTTTTCTAATAGAGTGGTCGGTCTTTGGAAATAGTTGTCCTCAGATGTGGTAGATGCAGTGAATGTAAAGGGAAGGCTTGATGAATAATTGAATGGTAAGGGCTAGTTTTGAGGGTTTTTTTTCTCTTTAAGTTTAACTTTAAGACTAGTTCATATCATTGCATTTGAGATATCCCTCTTGTAGTAAGGAGTCAAACATTGCAAAAAATACTTCAAACAAGGTCTCACCAGTTTTACACAAGATAACACATTAATAGTAACCTTCTTTTTATTAAATTGTATAGCTAAGTTCTGGGTAACATTGAAAAACCTATAAAAAATAAAATGTCTCTGCATCTTTCAAATTCTTAACAAATAAACTACATTATATGTTATTTTTATTTTATTTGCTGTACATTTTAATTATCAGATCAAATTATAATTTTATAGATTAAATCATAGATGTATACTTCTTCTATAAGATATACTTATGTTAAAGTAAACCTAACAAGGTAGGCTTTATACAGAAAGGCATATATATATATATATATATATATTTGTCGAGAAAAAAAATGGAGTAGGCGTGATTTGTTTATTACTAACCTGCAGTCGCTGTGTCACCCCAAAACCCACTAGCACATCCGATTCTAACTTGCTTACCGATAAGCTTTGCAAAAGAACTCATACTGGATTTTGGAAGTTCAACAGATTTGTTTGTAACGCTAGGAAAAATTTATAAGTATTTTACAGATAATGAAATTGTTGAGAAACGAGATTAATAATATGAATTAGCTGCTTGAAAATTACAAGTCGAATAGTAAAGTTATCGAGAAATTCATTTCACTTCGCACTATGTATTACAAACAATAACAATAATGCGCATGTGCAAAAGCGTAATATCATATGACTGAGAACGGAAACAGCCGAATGAGATCGATAGCTGTCTCCTGATGGTTCTCGAATATTCATTGTGTGTTCTATTTAGCATAATATGTTCTTTAATATTATAACTATACCCCATAATTAAGTCGACGAAAATAATGTTTTTGAAATATTTCTCCTTCTCTCTTTATATATATATATATTTGCCATTCTTGTATTTTGGGGAATGAAACATCGTAGATGTTAACGTTCGCATGTTAGGCTTAAGTTTAAGTTAATCGTGACTTGATTAATTTAACAATTAAGCCACCTGTGGGTGATAGTTTAGGCCTACTTTTAAAAATTTGCAGTGTTGTAACCCAGTAACATTAACAGGGTAGGGAAAGACCATCGGTGCAACGTAAAAAATTAACTTGGGCCTACTGGCTAAATTTACATTGTGAGCCAAATCTTAGAATTACATTCCTACGCAGTATAAACTAAAATTCATAAGTATATTATATATCTTTGTTAGTCATTAGTGAGTGTAGTTTTTACTTCATACTCGTCTGTTTTGGATCTTGGATAATATGTTCATTTTACGATATTTTAAATAAATGAGATTTTACTTACGAATTCGCGAATAATACTAATAGCTAAGCACACTTTTCAGTGCAAACTACAAAGTTACATAAGTTGTTAGAAAAATCTTAACTTGTAAAGGAGATGGAGTCAAGTCCAACATCTTCAAGCTCATCAAGAATATCCCCAATGCAAGAAACAATATATGGGACTAGTAATGATGATAATCATGTTGTTATGTCTGAAAAGGTTCAAAATCTTGCTGGAAGCATATATCAAGAATTTCAAAAAATGATTACCAGATATGATGAAGACGTTGTTAAAGAGTTAATGCCACTGGTAGTTAATGTTCTTGAAAGTTTGGATTTAGCATATATGGATATTCAGGAACATGAAGTTGAATTAGAATTATTGAGAGAAGATAACGAACAGTTAGTGACACAGTACGAAAGGGAAAAACAGCTAAGAAAAAGCTCTGAACAGGTAAGAATTTGGCTAGTACTAGTAGTAATACTTGAAAAACGAAAGGCAAATAAGATGTAATTAAAGTGTTGTTGCACTGTTACTTTCTGTAACAGCTTAATGATGACAGTGTTAAACTTCCATGTTCATTATGTATTGATCTTAGATTTTATTGATACAACAGAAAGATAATGTCTTCAGTTTTTTCCAAGAAAAACTTATAATGATCTTGAACCAAAAAATGACTATAGATTGATTGCACATTTTGTATTTAGTAGTCAAAATTACCAAATAAGACCAGTGTGGTCACTTGTCACCCAATCAAGCAAGTGAAATTTAAGTGCAGTCACACCAACATATTTATACAAAACATTACCTAAACATACAACCCATCTGACAAAATGTACTGAAGTTTAGGAGTTTGATTTCAAAGATCCTTACTGACAATGGAGAAGTAGTCAAGAATTTATAAAATTCATTTTCCACTCTAGACTAGCTATGCTTAAAGTTAACAAGGCCAAGTGTGTATCCAAAGTTGAAGTCAAGGCTAAGTGTGTATCCAAACTTGAAGTTATTTAAAAATGTTTGATTTGCCATATTTAATCAAAAAATGTCCCTTGCATTGCATTTCAGTTTTTAAAGTGAAGACATAAAGGTCAAAGGTGAATGTTGTTATAAATTTGTGTAATAATACATGTGTGTTTACATCAAAATATGACATGCAAGACTACTGGAAATGTCCAACTAGATACAGATGTTAAAAACAAACTTGTAAGTACTAGATAAACATTTCATTTCCACACTGTATAATATCGCTGAAACTTTAAAAGGTTCCTAACCTTCGACTTTTTTAATTTTTATTCTCCTCAAGTAAGTAGGAAGTTTTGTTGATTTTTAAATAATGAAAATAACAAAATAATTCACATATCATTGGATTCCACAGACACGTATGAGTAGATTTACACTGTAAGTTAAATTGTTTAGTTCATAATTAAATCATATCTGAAAATCAACCTTTCATTACACACTACCATCCCATTGGAACAATGTTAACAAAATATGAGTGATTTATAGCTTTATCTGGTAACCTGATACTGTGTCAAGGCATGATGAAATGTAGTCTCAAGTGAATCAATCAATGTCAAACTCATACACATGGATACATATTGTATGGATAAATAAACATTTTTAAGAATGAAATGTTAGAAATGAAGAATGAACTTACCTATGAACTTATAAATGTAAAGGAGAGATCTTGACATTGGTTGAAAACTTGAAATACTGTGATTGACAGATATGTACGAGTACTAAACTCCACCCCTTCTTTGTCATGATGTAAAGTTCAAGATATAAGTTATCCCAAGATATAATTGTAATACAAAAGCTAAGGAAATAAACATTTGTCTATGAATTATTAATGAAGTTTGTAATAAGTACGGATATACCATGATATTATTTAACCCTTTTGAGACAGATCACGGGTGAAAAGTCATGTCATCTTGTTTGTTGACTCGCATTCAAAATTTATGAATTTATGTCAATAAGTTTGGTATCAAACTGTAGATTATAATTCAAATTTTAGAACTATACATTACTCAATTTGTTAATTTAAAAGCAAATATTAAAAAACACAGATAAATATTGATTTTTGTGTGTCACGTGGTATGTTGAATGCTGTTCTACAATCCCTACTCATCATTTTTTGACATGATGTTGGTTCGATATGAGCAGATGCAGTTATGTATCAATTGATTCATTATGTAGTCAGTAACACCAAGTTTATTGTACACCCATGTTTCAATCGATTCAGTATCTAAATAGAATTTTAAGTGGTTTTAAAGTTTTATACGTGAGTTTTTGAATAGTAAATGCTTCTTGATCCAATGAAACTGGCCAGACCAAAGTAGAGAATGAAGAGAGCTAACATTTGATGTATCACCGGCCTTTATTGGTTAAGCCAATTCAAACTGACATGCTGGTTTCAGTTTTAACATTCGCTCTCTGACAAACGGCAGATGATGACTTTAACGATAATTGCGATAGTTTTTAAAGCAGATTTCAACTAGTGGGAATATGTTTGCCTTTTAATATATCATGCCAGTTCAGCATGTATTAATAATGTAGATGTTTTCCATTTGTTGTTTCGTGTACAATCACTCATATTTTATTTATCTGAGAATTATATATTCAAAACTATAATTTCGTACTGCATGCTTCTGTGGCTGGGAATTATAGTTTTCTAGGATTCCCTACCTCAACTTCTGAATAGTTAGGTAATTTTTGAGCATGCTGCTTGCAAATCACCTATTGTTTTATTGCAAATATTGTCCTCAAGAAATGTTTTCATACACCTAAACTGTATTTAATACATGATTTCATTTTGTACATGATAGAATGTCATAATGTCATACTTTTCCAGTATGTGAGATCCATAGGTTTCGTTATCAGATGTGTAAGTAATAGAGCAAGATCTTATATTTTTGACACTTTGATAGTGAATGAACAAGTGTGTACAAATAAAGAATATTTAATTGAAGAGTAAAAAGCCTTGATACATGAACATAGAAAGAGTATTTTGTGTGTTATATCCATCTTGATACGTGGCCATGAAAGGAGGAGTGTGTGTATATAAGATTTCTTGTGATTTATAATATCTGGCCAATTATTGTTTTTGATTATTCCAACTATACACTAATCAAAATTACAATTAAATCTATTGATGTTATGAAAATGAGGTGATGTACCTTATTGGAAATATTAATTTTGATTAGTTATCTCACATAAATAGCTATTTTCCTTCACTGCTGCCCTCTGTATGCAAAAACGTTTTTCACATGCCGCAAGTCTTGAGCTCCCATGTACCCCATGATCAATGTATCATCGTGCGACAACCCTCTACCAATAGGAGTGTGACACACCCTCCTGATGCATGTGGCTCTGTCTGTTCAGTTCTACTGAACTGTCACTTTTCGTTTGGCAGTGCTATTATCCAGACACCCTTTGTTTGTTTTTTAGCATTTCATACAAAGTGGAAATTTTTTTTTTTTTACTTTACCAGTTTTAAGTGTTAATTTACCTTTATTGTTCTTCACATTTGTTTTTTTTACCGAGCTGATGTTTCCACTTCGCAAATGTTATCAATTACTTCCAGCACAATTACCCTGGCTTCAGATGGTGGTACTGAACTGAGTAATTGTCAACTTTCATACATTGAGAGATTGATTGTTATATAATTTGACCTTTATTGGGCTTTGAGTTTGAGGGCCCACAACCTTGGAATATGGTCTGCTGACTTTGGACAGATAAGCTGGTATACTGTTACAGTTTTTAAATAATTTTATTAATATTATAATTTGTTGTTCTTTGGTTTCAATAACATAGTTTAGTTAGATTTGTACCTACTTCTTGTAAGGTTAGGGTTTTTGAATTAATGTTTAGTGATATACTTTGTCCTACAATTTTAAATTAGGCTTAATGTGTCTATTATTTTAGACTTACCTGTCATTCATCTTACTGGTAAATCATAAATTAGGTTAAATATGTTGTTTCTTCAACAAATACTATCTGCTAAATTTTTTATTGTCAATATACACTTACTTAATTGTAAAATATAATGACTTTTTCATTTTCTTAATTTATTATGTTCTATACTTCTTTCAATTAATTTGGTTTGTGAGGATACCTGGGCTTAGAGTCTGCCCAACCTTCTTTTGGTATTGCTCGCCCTCCTCCTTAAACTGCCATACTAGTTCGGGTTGAAATTCTCCTTCACCTGATTATGACTTAGCCTTCCCAGGCCTCTACTGTGGAGTCTGCTATGGCTACCTCAACCTGTTTTATACATGTATATTTTTCCCTCCTTTTCCAGAAATTTTGGAGAGGTTGTGCTGGCCTGTCTCACCTTCCACGGGCTTAGGTTCGTTGTGCCTTAGCTTACCATCAAGCAGATTGTTTTTTTCTTGCTTCTCTGCATTTTGAATCTCTGTTGCCTATATGGGGGGCAGAATCTGTTAATCATATCCCTTTCTTCCTAGATAAGTTTTACAGCCTCTCCTACTGGTAAACTGTTATACACCTTTCTGAATCATTCCACATATTTTTTAGGGACTTTTGTGGGATACCTTCCTCCTCCTTAACTCCAAGTTGGGGTAATTGCCATCTTTGGCTCTTTCCCTACACACTTAGCTTTTTTGCTTTTGGAATCTTCTTGGGTAGGACACTGTCTTGTACCAAGTTTGTTTCCCTTCCACTTCTAATTGGGACTTATGGACGGCTCTTTTCCACCACCGGTCTGTTTTTTTTAGAGGTGTTATTCCTGTGACTTTAGCATCATGTGGGGTATCTGTGTTGCTACATTCAATTTTTTCTCTCTTTGGTTGCTTGTTTGTCTCTTTAGCCATTACATTCTTCATTCGTGTTCCATGTCCGGCATCTTCCTATTACTGGCATATCCTACATCTAAGAGTTCCTCCATTAGTGATGTATTCTTGATGCACGTTGGAGTTCTGTGATCAATCTGTCCTGCCTCAATCACTTCTTGGTTCTTTTTATCACTTTGCTATCATGTGTCCTGTTCACAGATCAGTGGGTATGATATTTCCTTCTGGTCTGCTGAACTTGAGGTGAATCCTCATTCCTACCCCCACTAGATGGCTGGGTTGTGGATTGTAGTTAACTTGCCGCCAATATGATCTTCTACTACGAGGATCCTCCCTTTTAGGGTGTTCTTTGGACATTTTTGAAGGATGCTTCTACTTTCTTCCTCACACTGGTCCCTCCACCTATTCATTGTGGGATTCTAGCTATTTATGGGGTGGAGGTATTGTACTTTATTGGAAGTTATAATTTTTCTATACTGAAAATGTATTTCCTATAGGTACTTACTTCTGTTCACACTTCCCACCCTTCATACCCACTAAAAACTGATGCTTCCTTTTCCTGACAAAACTGGATGTGAGAGTTCAGTAGAATCAAATAGAGGGAGTCACATGTCAAAAGGGTGTGTCATGACTCTATTGATGGTGGGTTGTCGCATGGTGATTTGCATGAGAGACACAGTTGAACCATGTTGATCATAGGTTACATGGGAGCTCAAGGCTTGTGGCATGCAAATTTTTTTTTCTATATAGAGGGCAGCACTGAATGATAATAACTATTTATCTGAGATGAGGTAAGTACCTATTGGAAATACATTTTCTGTACAGGAAAATTATAACTTTCAAATTATTCCAACTATATAGTAGTTTAAAATATTACCATCATGACTTCATTATTATTTTTGATTAATCAGAACTTGTTCTATTAGTGTCTAGATTTATGAAAATAATCATCTAATTGAAATTCGTTTTCTAATTATTACTATTCTTGATTATTCCAACGATCCAAGTGATCGAAATATTCCCATTGTGTTTGTTTGTTTGTTAAGCACAAAGCTAAACAGTGGGCTATCTGTGCTCTTCTCACCACATGTCAGAGTGAGTTGTTTTTCTTTAACTAACTCATGAGAATAATTGATTAGTTGAATGTAATTGATTACTGAGCCCAATGATTCAACAAATTGCCCAGTTCTATTCCCCAATGAATGTATTTCTGTCTCAGTTTCTCTGTAGCAATGAATAAGAACACGTCTCAGTGAATGTAATGCTGGCATTAGCGTTAGAGATAGCTCGTGTAACATTTTTTAAATTTACATTGAAGCACAACTTTTAACAGTTATATTTGATAAATTAAAAATTAACTCTACATATTAAATGATTATCACCCTGGTGATTTACTGAAAGTTAATGTGGTGGTTGGTTGAGAATGATCAAATCCTTCAGAGCACGTGTTATGCAGGTGCTCTGTAGCCAAGCCTCGTGGTTTTACAGTGTTTTGAGTATTATTAAAGGGTGTACCATGTGAAATTTATAACATGTTTCTGTTAAATTCCAGAGAAGTTAATTTACAGTTGACAATATATCGTTTTGTTTTTTTTATTAGAAACTTTTGGAGTACGAGTGTGCGATAGATGATGATCGTCAGGAACAAATGGGAAAAATTGAAAGCTTGGAATCTATTGTTAGAATGTTAGAATTGAAAGCTAAAAATGTTGGTGATCATGGTAAGATCTTGATAGGGTCTTATATATGATGTTATTTTAATTGTAGTACTAACCACTCAAAACTACAAATGTAAAACTTTATTATGTTATCCTTCAGTCATTCTTTTTCTGTATTAATTTTGTATTTTTTTATGGTGGTTATAAACTGAATGCATATAGTTAGGATAAAGAAAATAACAGATAGAATATAAAGTTTTACTTGGCCAAAACATTTAATATTTATTTAGGAGGTTTTAGAGATTAAGCAAATGAAATTTTACAGTTTTCAGGTGAAGAAAAATATTTGTATTCTCACTATGAAAATCACTTTGCATTCAGAGCAGTCAACATTCTGGACAAATTTTTAGTAAAAAAATGCTTAAGTAAAAATTCTGATTATTAATTTTGATCAATTTGCGGTTGTTAAGATTAATAGATTATTGTGATGATTCACTAAAATAATCAACCAGTCAAAAGAACTGTTTCCAATTGTTACTAATTTCTATTATTTCCACTATTCCACTGATAATATGAATGTATTCAATTCACTATATGGTCATGTTTTTTAGCCAGTAAAAAATGCTGAAAAAATGTTTACTATAATTCTGAATTTGTAACGTATCTTTATGAAATTTGGTCATCTTTTAGTAAGCATTACATGTATTTTGTACACAAAAAATCAGTATTTTTTTTTATAAAGTATTTTTACTAAATGTTTGTTCGTAATCTTACTGAGTAAATCTGATTCAGATTATGACTAGTCTGAGTACAAGGTGTTTTTCATGTTAAGAATTAAAAAATACTCTATTTCATATTACAGTTTTCATTTGCATGATCTCTAGAACTTCATAAATGAATATCAAATTTTTTTTTCATTACGGCTTATAGTTTTATCTGTTATTTACTCTACCCTAACTATATATGGACTCTTTATATTTGACCAATCTTGTAGCCACCACAGAAAAGTACAAAATAAATCTAAATTACCCCTTCTTTATTTTTATAATTACGATAGATTGTAATAAAAATTTCAATTATTAATCGTAAGCAGCCACAAGCTTATAACATTTTACATCTATCTTCATTTAATTTTATTGAATTATTGCTCTTTAAACTATGTCCAACTTCTGCAAGTAGTAATAAATCATCTAGCAGAAGTGTAGAGAGTTTAGGTTAAACAAAATTTCAGTTTTCATCACTTGATGTCTAAATTCTTATGTTCCTCGTACACTAATTGAGGCATTTTTTTTTACGTTTTAGTTTCTTGTGTTAAAAACTATGTATCAATAAATAAAAGATATACATGCAAATAAATTTTATATTCTGGTTTTTTAATATCTATAGTTGGTGTTTCTAATTGGTGGATATTCTGAAATCTATATAAATCAAATTTATTGATATCTCAGAAAATATGGGTTGGAGGTTGTTATTTTATATTCTGGCCTGTTAATATCTATAGTTGGTGTTTCTAATTGGTGGACATTCTGAAATCTATATAAATCAAATTTATTGATATCTCAGAAAATATGGGTTGGAGGTTGTTATTTTATACTCTGGCCCTGTTAATATCTATAGTTGGTGTTTCTAATTGGTGGACATTCTGAAATCTATATAAATAAAATTTATTGATATCTCTGAAAATATGGATTGGAGGTTGTTATTTTATATTCTGGCCTGTTAATATCTATAGTTGGTGTTTCTAATTGGTGGACATTCTGAAACCCATATAAAGGAGGAAAGAAAATTTAAAATGTAGAATTCACAACAAAAGAAGCATTACATGATACGTAGAAGTGAGGGCTGAGAGCATATTTAGATTTTCCTTTTTGAAATTAAAACATTAAAATTTTAATTATAAACTATGTTTTCATTTCATATTTATTGATACACTGGTAGTAAAGTTATTTAACTAAAATCTGAATGTAACTATAGAAGTTCTGACATGTGTACTTTGACCTCGTCGGTGCACATAAATATACTTGTGATATCAAGACACATGGTAGTGTGTTATGTGGCCAAAAAAAACAACCTGCAGGACATACTGTATGTTATTAACAAGAGTAATAGTTTAGCATTTTTCCATCTTCTGTAGCTGGGACTGTGGTAATCTAAACTATTGCATATTTTCAGTGGATGTGCTCTACTGGACTCTTATTTCACATACCAAATTTCAAGGCAGTCCATTAAGAAATAACTGAGACGTAACATTTCCAATTTTAATTGAGTTTCTTTTTTTTCTTCGTAACAAAAGTACAGAAACTTTATTTGATAGAAAAACATAATTAATATTTATGGATTTTTTTTT
>NW_013673031.1:7317-9224 GCF_000517525.1 Limulus polyphemus | reverse complement strand
CACCAGTTTTGATTTCATTCCTTTACATCACACACTGAATCCTTTTTTTTTTTTGGTGGCACCTTTTTTTTCAACACCTTGGGTGTTTTTGATTAAATAATAATTATTTTAGCTAAGTCCGGCATGGTGAATCTCTCCATTTAGCTACGGACAAAGAGGGAAGCCTTGTTTATGAATTTGGGTAGCCCATAGATGGATGGTGCTGTGGTGTACTGTTAGTTGTTTGATTGATTTTGTTCCAAGTTCTTTCTGGTACTTTTGTTCTCTGTGATAGTACTTGGATTGAGCTTGATCTTTGTGTAATGGCCATTTTCAAATTGAATTTTGAGTTTGATGAAGTATTATATCAAGAAGGACTTCATTGAAAATGGCAGTAGATTCATAGGGAAACGTAGGGTAATTAGTATCTAGTTATGAAAAAGTTACTAATTAATAATGAGGTTTAGGTGATTGTGTAGGATATTAAAACATG
This sequence comes from Limulus polyphemus, assembly GCF_000517525.1. NCBI lineage: Eukaryota > Metazoa > Arthropoda > Merostomata > Xiphosura > Limulidae > Limulus > Limulus polyphemus. The sequence continues at coordinate 8,752 of NW_013673031.1, read as the reverse complement.
TTAACAACTGATATCTGATTGCCACAACATTACCATAATTACTTGAGAAAATACACTACAAAAACATGCATTCAAGAAATGTAATAATATATCATGCTTAGCTGATGTTTGTGTTCTTGCTAATAATACTTTCAGATCCCCACTGTTTTTGTCTTCAGTACTGAAAGGAGTATATATAAAAGGATAAAACCTTAAAAAACAGCTTCTGGAACTTGGAAGTTATAAATTGATTAAGAAGCAGGAAATTATGCCTTAGCTCAGTGTTCACTTTTTTACATTTTTAAACAAATGTTGTACAATAATCCTTGGTGGATACGACTCCTCCCAATAACGATTTTGTTTTAAATACGACTTTTCTTCTGTGCACGGAATGATTTTACATTGATTTGACCTCCCACAAACTACTTCCTGACAGATGCGACACACGACCATGATTTTTGGGCAGAAGGTTAAATAACGACCTTTCCATAAAGACATTTTTTCATATCAATATTGTAATTTACAGAGACACCTGAATACGGTGTATACAGTACGGAACAAAGAGGTTACATGACCGGAGATTGCTTCACAGCTTAGTATATGTATCTTGGCACCCCTAGGTGTTCAAGTCAAAGTCCTTGGTCCTTACAAAGTCCTTGGTTTGAAACTTTCAGGTCCTGAAAGGTAACCAGGGGTGGTCAGAAACTGTTGTTTGTCTTCACCCTACTAGTGGAATTAAGGTTTATTCTTTTAGTGAATGTAGTAGATTTTGAGCTAGTGGCCTAGACATTAAGTAACTTGATTAGTACTTACTAGCGGGTTGTGAAGATTATTAACTCCAGGGTTGTTGAGTGACAGACTCGACTGATATGTGTGGTTAATGAAATGCCATCCGGGATAGCTGAGAACAGGATGTTGCTGTGAAGAAGAAGAAGGCTTGAAGTGTTGATATAGAAATGTTGATATGACCCCAAAGCTGTGAGGAAAGCAACAAAATAAACAAAACATGGAAATTAGAGAATTTTTAATCAACTTGAAATTGTTTTAATACAACATATTATGTTTTATGTTGTATTTGTATTCAGAGAGGATTACCTTATTAGGTATTGGCTAGAGTCCAGCAATAATGTAGTTCATATATTTATTCTTACTATTTTACTGGTTCTTTCAAATTTGTGAAATGGTCCCTTTTCAGATCTGAGATCAAAGAATCCAAGTTTCAAGGTGAAATTTTGGTTTAGAGAGGGGTTGTTTTGTTCAATTAACCCTTTTGAGATGGGTCATGGGTGAAAAGCCATGTCATCTCGTTTGTTGACTCGCATTGAAACTTCTATTGAACTACTATTTCTTCAGGTTATGTCAATAACTTTGGTAGATTATAATTCAAATTTTAGTACTATATATTACTCAATTTGTTAATTTAAAAGCAAATATTAAAAACACAGATAAATATTGA
>NW_013673031.1:0-6547 GCF_000517525.1 Limulus polyphemus | reverse complement strand
GCTCAGAATGTCACCTAGTGGTTTTCTAAGCCTTTCTAACATACCTAGCACTATTTCTTTCTTTTAAACCAAGATTTCAGTGAGGTAGGTTGTGTCTTTAGTCTGCTTGAAATTATCTTTTTTTTTAGACCCAAATACAGCTTAGTTACTAAGCTTGATAAATTATAGTGGAATTCTATGATATTGATGTAGTAATTTATGATTTTTTATATATTCAAACGTATATATAAAACCTAAAAAAAAATATTTTGTTTCATATCCTCCGCATGCAATTTTTTTAAAGACTTAGTAACCTACATCAAGCAGCAACCGAGTACAAAGGTTTTAACTAGAAGAGATAATTGTTAGCTTCACATCTTTATTTACTGTTCTATGTTTCAAAAAAAAATAAGTTTAAGAACTTGTTTCAAAATAGCAATATATATACATATATAATGTATAATAATTGAAATGTGACTGTATTTTACAAAATACTAGTCTACTAAAACACAGCCAAGACAGGTCACTTTGTACAGATTTAAGCTATTTACTCTAAACATTTATGTTCTTGTGTTATAATTTGTGTTCATTCTAGAATGAAAGAGGCATAATTTATATCTATTTCCTAATTATTTATGGTGGTTGCAAGATCAGTCAAATCTACTGAACCCGTACAAAGATTAATTATGGAAAATAACAGATGTTTTATAACTATCTGGACATTATACAGATTTCGCTTTTCAAAATTTTCTAATGCATAAAAGTATTTTTGATCTTAAAATGAATATGACTTTGCATGATAGATAGGCAACATGTGAAAAGAAAAAAATAGACATGAGATAAACATTGCTTTGTAAACCTTAAAACTTAATAAAAGAAATTGATATTTTGCATATGAAAGCATTGTAATGTTTACTAATAATCTGCCAGATTTTGTTAACATTCACTTACTAATTTAAAACTTATAGCATAAAGTATAACAAGCACAAAATGGTTACAAGATCAGTCCTGAAAGAGTTAAGATACGTTGCTTCTGATGTTTGGTTCTTTGTTTAAAATTACAGCATTTTTTATAGATATACTGTGGATGTTTTGAATTGCAATGATGGTAAACACAAGTATGGGATGTTTTTTTTATTATGTTGAGGGAATTTGGTTTCCAATTTTCTTCCGGTTTCTCTGATATAAAATTCTGGACATTTATTGCACATTATTTTTAAATTGCTATTAAAATTGTGCACTGAAAATTTATAACGAAACACTGATATAATAACTGCCAGACTTGTGAACATTCAAAGTGACTCCATTAAATGTGCAAACAAACGATGAATGATTTTTTATGTTAGTTTGTAATATTTTATATTTATGTAATAAAAATGTGATCAATGAACAAATTATTTTACATAAGACACAAAACAATTTAAAGTTATCTTTACAAAACTGTTATCTATCATAACTATTATTATACTAATTTGCTATGTTATCTGACTACCTATACAGTATATTAACCATTATGTTCGACCCCCGGGAATAGCAGCTCACACAGCTGGAGCTCGGTCGTTCGTTACCTGGTTATTGATCCTTTGAAAAACTACTTCCTGTCAGATGCAACTTTTTAATCATTGTAGATAGGTTGGTCTTATCTAAGATGGAATACTGTATCTAAAGGCTAAAAAATAAATGGACTAGTTACATTAGTGTTGAATTTGCCCAGTTGTGCTTTCTTGTACTGTAAAATATTTAAATCTTTCTTCAAAACCAAAACTGTTTTAACACAAAATAGGGTCTGCAAACACTTGCTGGGAAATTCCCATAATGTACAACATAAAGAAGAGAATTAGATAGTTTTGGATACTAGTATTTATGTTTCAACTACACTTCAAGAAATGAATTATAACTAATTATATGTATTTTGTAATGAGATATAACTGTGATCTAACTTTTATCAGTGGTTTAACTCTCTCAACACGGGCTTGGTCAATTTGGCCGACCACATGACCTCTTTATACTTGTTTAAAGTCTTTATAGATTTGATAGTACTAACTTTTAATATAGTATGTATATCTTCACAAAATTGGCAGTCTTTTAGTAAACATTACAAGTCTTTCACAAACAAAAAGTCGCATGTTTTAGTGAAGTATTTTAGATTCAATAAAAAAAGATTTGTCAGTAAATATATACTTGTCACTTTAAGGATATCCTGTAAGTGTATGTGTTAATTTGTTTTGTGATATGTTTTTAACTTGTGTATTACTACTGGTTTGTTTTGGCTTGTAAGTTAAATGTTCACTGTAACACACTTTGACTCTGCAGTTCATTTTTGAGTGTGCGTGCGTGTGTGGGGTGAATGATGCAAGTTCTAATGAATTTGTTTTAGTATAATTATGAGCCTAAATAAGGCCTTTTTCTTAACAGCTCTAGGCTTAAAAAAATTATAAAAACTACCCCTAATTCAGAAAATTAAGATGTTTTGGAATTTTGTATGAGAAACTTGCACAATTTGTGGGAAAAATTTTTTCCAGAGTTTTTCACTTGTAAATTTGAAGTCATTACATACAACAGAAATGTGATGTTGCCACTTTGCACGAGCTTTTTTATTGATAATAACTTTATGGCCCCATTTAAAGAAATTATGTATGAAATCTTAATTGAAGCACATTATTTTATAAGGTAAACAAAAACATTTTATTGTTTGTATTAATTGTATGTATTTAAACCACTAGTAATCTTACATTAACTTTCCTTACTGTATTTGGTTTTCCTCAAGGTTATAATAAAATTTTCCTGATCTTAATTTAGAAATTGGTACATTTATCTAAAGAAAAAAGCTTTCTCATTCAGTAAACTGTTCTTGATATTATATGGTATCATATGATATAAAACATATTCAGAATATGCAGCACCAAAAATTATTCCACTGCTTAAAGTTAAGATATGTTACTTATTAAAAAAAAAGTAAAAGATGAGAATTTCATTCGAAAAGCTGTCCTCTCTCAGAGTGTTTGATAAGTATAATGAATGTGATCTGGCTGTTCAAAAAATCTTATGTTTCTGGCCATTACAACAACCCATTATGTTATTATATATTTATAAGGTATTTTATTAATATGTAATGTTTTTTTATAGCGGCTAGATTAGAAGAAAAAGAAACTGACATGAAAAAAGAATACTCAAAATTACATGAAAGATACACTGAGGTAAGAAAAGCTTTAGATTCATTCCTGCTAAGTGTATTATAACTACAAAGTAAAATCTTATGTAGTAACTTTTTACTGAGGTAAGAAAAGCTTTAGATTCATTCCTGCTAAGTGTATTATAACCACAAAGTAAAATCTTATGTAATAACTTTTACTGAGGTAAGAAAAGCTTTAGATTCATTCCTGCTAAGTGTATTATAACTACAAAGTAAAATCTTATGTAGTAACTTTTTACTGAGGTAAGAAAAGCTTTAGATTCATTCCTGCTAAGTGTATTATAACTACACATAAGATTTTACTTTAATAACTTTTTACTGAGGTAAGAAAGCTTTAGATTCATTCCTGCTAAGTGTATTATAACTACAAAGTCTTATGTAGTAACTTTTTACTGAGGTAAGAAAAGCTTTAGATTCATTCCTGCTAAGTGTATTATAACTACAAAGTCTTATGTAGTAACTTTTTACTGAGGTAAGAAAAGCTTTAGATTCATTCCTGCTAAGTGTCTTATAAGTACAAAGTAAAATCTTATGTAGTAATATTTTACTGAGGTAAGAAAAGCTTTAGATTCATTCCTGCTAAGTGTATTATAACTACAAAGTCAAATCTTATGTAATAACTTTTTACTGAAGTAACAGTATCTGTAGATTCATGACTGCTTTTTCTTTAACTACAAGTTAAATCCAGTGTAGTAACTGAGATTCAAAAGTTGTTGATTTGTAAGTTATTAACGTATGAATCTGCCATTTCAATAGGATTTTTGGGTAATTTCCTTAATTTTTCAACATTTTATTGTTGCATAATAAAAATAGAGGTTAAGATTTATCTGAGTGTTGAATGTAAGTTAATTTTCCTAGAGAAAGCTGAAATTAAGTTGTTTGGTGTCCCCTTGTTTGATGATTTGTAGAGTCTATGGATATGGAATAACCAGCAAACAACGTATGATATAATTAATGTGAATCACACTTTATTGTCTGGAACCAAACAAACAACAATACACTTCAGAATATTTAAAGATTTGAAATCAATACTTTGGGGGAAATGACTTTGTATAAAGAACAAAGTAGTCTATTAAAACATCTAGAAGAAAGAAATGGACTACCAAATTGAAAGTAAGAGGATATGGCTGATAACGTACAACTTAAACACTTCACGATTCAGATCTGCAACCCTTGAACTGAAGGAAATTTCCTGATTTGTTGGTTCAAAAAAAATATGAAAAAATTTTCCTTTCTGTTATATGAAAACTGTCAGAAATGTAACTAGATAAAGAAAGGAACTTAAGGTCAGGAAAGAAGTTAAAGTTCTAGCAAATAAAATGCTATTTTAACCAACACTAACCAAACATTGGTGGTGACATGATATCCAACACTAACCAAACATTGGTGGTGATACTGATATCCAACACTAACCAAACATTGGTGGTGACATGACAGCCAACAATAACCAAAAAATGATGGTGACATGATATCCAACACTAACCAAACATTGGTGGTGACATGACAGCCAACAATAACCAAAAAAATGATGGTGTCATGATATCCAATACTAACCAAACATTGGTGGTGACACTGATATCCAAAACTAACCAAACATTGGTGGTGACACGAGAGCCAAAACTAATCAAACAATGATGGTGCCATGACATCCAACACTAACCAAACATTGGTGGTTACATGACAGCCAAAACTAACCAAACATTGGTGGTGACATGACATCCAAAAACAACTCATTATTAAAGTATAATACATAGTGTGACCTATGTCATCAACAGTAACACGGCTATGTAAACAACAGATTATTAAAGTATAATACATTGTGTGTTTTATGTCATCAACAGTAACACAGCTAAGTAAACAACAGATTATTAAAGTATAATACATTGTGTGTTTTATGTCATCAACAGTAACACAGCTAACTGTTGTTTACATTATTAAAGTATAATACAATTTTTGAATCACATACTTTCTTATGCTAACTGTCTGTCTTTAGGGTTTTTTTGGTTTTCTTCATATTGTCATCCTGGACCTATTTCTATTAAAGTTGTTCTCTCACTGTGGTTAATTGAATTCATGAATTCTATTGTTTTATTTAAACAGATTTTAACACTATATTTGAGTTTACATAATAGATTTGATTGGCACAGAAATTAGCAGCAATTAAACAAAACAAGGAGAGTAAACAGAAGGTGTACAAGAAAGGTTTTGTCATAGCTGTTCAACTGTGTAATTTTTCCATGTTGAAAATAATGTGCAGTGTTTTTCCATGTTGAAAACGATGTGCAGTATTTTTCCATGTTGAAAACAATGTGCAGTGTTTTTCCATGTTGAAAACAACATGCAGTGTTTTTCCATGTTGAAAATGATGTGTAGTGTTTTTCCATGTTGAAAACGATGTGCAGTGTTTTTCCATGTTGAAAACAATATGCAGTGTTTTTCCATGTTGAAAACAGTATGCAGTGTTTTTCCATGTTGAAAATGATGTGTAGTTTTTCCATATTGAAAACAATGTGCTGTGTTTTTTTATAGGTTCAGAAGGAATTTTTAGTTTTTGTAAATTTATAGTGTGAAAAGAATGACTTTTTAATAACCTAATTTTGGTTTTCCAGTTGTTCAAAACCCACATGGATTACATGGAAAGAACGAAGATTTTGTTTGGAACTGACAGACTAGAAAATCTATCAAACAAACAAAAGTAAGCTTCTTATTGTAGATTTCTAGTTGAAATTGTAAAAACCTTGGTGCAGTAGTAGTAATTAGTAGATGTTAACAGAAAGTATCAGTGCCTAATTTTTAACATTAAAATAAGGTTGGTCATCAGTATGTGGAACTTGTATATCTTAAAAACACAGCTAAGTTAGAATTTAGTACCATTCACCCCTTCAACTGTTATTGTATTAGTACCATATATCCTTCAACTCTTATTGTATTAGTACTATATATCCTTTAACTCTTATTGTATTAGTACCATATATCCTTTAACTCTTATTGTATTAGTACCATTTATCTTTCAACTATTGTTATATTACTACCATATATCCTTCAACTGTTATTGTATTAGTACCATTCACCCCTTCAACTATTATTGTATACCATAATGTGTTCTTGTTATGGCTGTCTTTAACCTCTGATATATTGAATTTCTAGTCCCTGATGTGTAAGTGTTCAACTACAATATGCTTTAAAGAAGTGACAATTGTAATGATTTTAAACCTAAGTTACTATTGAGAAGAGTGAATTTTATAGTTGATTAACCATATATCAATGGCAGGTTAAAGTGGGATCCATGTATATCATCATCTGGAACTGCTTAGTAATGGTAGGTTAAAGTGGGATCCATGTATATCATCATCTGGAACTGCTTAGTAATGGTAG
>NW_013673030.1:33044-42006 GCF_000517525.1 Limulus polyphemus | reverse complement strand
TATATAGTGTTGTAACCTAATCAACTGATATATTTCATAGTATGTGTAGTGTTGTAACTTAATCAACTTATATATTTCATAGAATATATAATGCTGTAATCTAATCAACTCATATATTTCATAGTATATCGAGTGTTGTAGCTTAATCAACTAGTATATTTCATAGAATATATAGTGTTGTAACCTAATCAACCAATATATTTCATGATATACATGGTGTTGTAACCTAATCAACTAGTATATTTCATAGAATATATAGTGTTGTAACCTAATCAACCAATATATTTCATGATATACCTATGAAATATACTAGTTGATTAGGTTACAACACCATCTATATGTAGGGTTGTTACCTAATCAACTAATATATTTCATAGAATATATAGTGTTGTAACCTAATCAACTAATATATTTCATAGTATATGTAGTATTGTAACCTAATCAACTAATATATTTCATAGTATATGTAGTGTTGTAACCTAATCAACTAATATATTTCATAGTATACATGGTGTTGTAACCTAATCAACTCATATATTTCATAGAGTATATAGTGTTGTAACCTAATCAACTAATATATTTCATAGAATATATAGTGTTGTAACCTAATCAATTGATATATTTCATAGTATGTGTAGTGTTGTAACTTAATCAACTTATATATTTCATAGAATACAGAGTGTTGTAATGTAATCAACTAATATATTTCATAGAATATATAGTGTTGTAACCTAATCAACTAGTATACTTCATAGAATATATATAGTGTTGTAATCTAATCAACTAGTATACTTCATAGAATATATAGTGTTGTAACTTAATCAACTAGTATATTTCATAGAATATATAGTGTTGTAACCTAAACAACTAGTATATTTCATAGAACATAGAGTGTTGTAACCTAATCAACCAATATATTTCATGGTATACATGGTGTTGTAACCTAATCAACTAGTATATTTCATAGTATATGTAGGGTTGTTACCTAATCAACTAATATATTTCATATAATATATATAGTGTTGTAACCTAATCAACTGATATATTTCATAGTATGTGTAGTGTTGTAACTTAATCAACTAATATATTTCATAGAATATATAGTGTTGTAACCTAATCAACCAATACATTTCATAGTATCTGGAGTGTTGTAACCTAACCAACTAATATATTGCATAGAATATATATAGTGTTGTAACCTAATCAACTGATATATTTCATAGTATGTAGTGTTGTAACTTAATCAACTAATATATTTCATAGAATATATAGTGTTGTAACCTAATCAACCAATACATTTCATAGTATCTGGAGTGTTGTAACCTAACCAACTAATATATTGCATAGAATATATATAGTGTTGTAAACTAATCAACTAATATATTGCTCCTTGTGATCCTTAAGTGCTACTGTTGCTAAGTGTTAACACAGTTATAATTAGTATAAGCAATATTCTGACTTATTTTGTGAAATGACTGATTTACATTTAGTGTTCGTTCACAATGTATCCAGGTGGTCCACTGATGATTGGAGACCAAAACATTATGAATTTTTATGAGATAGTATTTGAAACAAAGCGTGTGACCATAGTAGGGATTTTATGGTTTGGAAACCAGTTTGTTCCTTCGGTAACGTGGTTACCATCTTGACACTTCTAATCTAAAGGAAACGTGGGTGTTCAATACAGTTCGAATGTTATAGTCTTTTCGAAATACTTTATTTAAACGTTTTAACTTATGGTACAAATGATTTAAATGTGTTATTTATCACATGAAGTTTGTTTTGACAAGACACTTCGTTAGGTAAGAATCCTTCGGATCTGTCTAACTAGCACTAGAATAAAATGGGTCCTTCTATGGGTTCTAATGTGCATATCAACATTTTACGAATAATGAGTTCAAACGATGAGCATATGAGTGGCACACCGCATGTTTACGGCAAGCGAGCAAACAACGCAGTCATGCGCAGTTTCCCTTGTAATCAGGGCCTTTCCGTGCTGAGCCCTTGGAGACGCTAGGGTTCCGAAATGCGTGAAATGTAATGTTCAGGATGATTTCCTTTAAATGAATAGTTTGTTACATCAGCAGGGGACAAATCCGTAATGGTTCTGTCAGGCAATGTTTTAATGTAAGTCCTCTCTAAACACGTTGCAACAAATCTAGAACAACTGTTCATTCATTTTCTTCTCACGCGTAAAAGAGCTAAAGCTAATGAGCTTATACTTATCCTTCCGGATCATTCAAAGCGTTTACTATACCTTAGATGAAGAATAGGGAAAGCTAAACACTTGTGTAAACTGGGTGTTTATGTACTTTAGATGAAAACCAAACACTTGTGTAAACTGGGTGCTTATGTACTTTAGATGAAAACCAAACACTTGAGTCAACCATAAAACACTAGTACTTGAAAGGAAGGTTGTCTTGCAGAGTAGAATATCAGTTGAAAAACTCGGCGAATAGAAATCTAAGAATAAACACGACCTAAGTTTTAGTAAATAAAGCCTATGTTGAGTGAGAATAAGTCGGAGTACAAATCTATTGGGTGGCCTTATTTTAATTTTCTGTTTTTGATAAAACATTATCATATTATAAAAACACAATCACGTTGGTTTTCCTAGGTTTTACAAAAATAAGACATGGATTTATGCAGCCAGTAGGAATCTAAAATACAATTACTGCCCTGAAGTACTTTTATACGTGGTCCACGTGATCCCTAAAAGCAAATTAGACATCTAAATTAGTCATAGCCAGAAACCTCTTTCATATTACCTAACAAGCTAGCTTTTCCTAGGCTGGCCACGTATATGTTTGTAGGAGTCCATTTAACTCTCGCGTTCTTCAGTTAAGTTTACTGAAGAATTGGATATACAAACTGGTAGAAAAAATTAACGTAGAATAAGTTTTGGTTTGGCTGATCGTGATATTCTCCAGAAAAATCTATGGCTTATTTTTGGTCCGTAACTTCGAACACCCAATCATAAATTATTGAATAACACTAGAAAATGTTAACTTATTTCTTCCAATATTGCTGAAGTATTAAAATAAAATATAAATTACATTTGTAGCTAAAGAATAAGCAGTGAGATATGAATAATCATAATAATACTAAAATAAATAAACAGAAACTTTGGAGGCTCCGGAGAGTTCCCAAGTACGACTTCTCAAATCAGTTTATCGTTAACGATGGGCTTCAACGAAACACCTTACTCTATTCCGTTACAGTATATCAACAAAACACCTTACTCTATTCCGTTACAGTATATCAACGAAACACCTTACTCTATTCCGTTATAGTATATCAACGAAACACCTTACTCTATTCCGTTATAGTATATCAACGAAACACCTTACTCTATTCCGTTACAGTATATCAACAAAACACCTTACTCTATTCCGTTATAGTATATCAACGAAACACCTTACTCTATTCCGTTACAGTATATCAACAAAACACCTTACTCTATTCCGTTACAGTATATCATTATTCTGATATTTATCTTTTAACCTACATAATTTTGCCTTACTTGTTTATCTTATTCAGTGTTAAATAAATTGGACACATATCTGGCTTAAAAGAACTGTCATATCTGAGCTTGATGGATATATATTTTAAAGTTAATAACATTGGATTTATATAGCGAGTTTAATACTTCCCTATAGTTGTGAATCCACAACACATTAAATGATGTTGCCTGTTGGAAATGACAGACATGAATTAACAGTAGTTGGTTTTAAGCGAGTATCTGTTGTGTAAGTGTTGTATAAAGGTCTGTGTTATAATTAAAAATGTGTTTATTGAAATCGACTGAAAGTGCCAAATGTCTACGTTTTTAACTTTTATTTGTGCGATCAATGCCTTGATGAAAAAATAGCAATAAATATTAAAAGACCCAGAAACTCGAGCATTTTAAAAATAGTTGACCAGGAGTAAAAAGGTTAGCCAATTATTGAGTTGACTTTATCTTCATCAGGAGTAAAAATGTTATCCAATTATTTTGTTGACCATACCTTCTTCAGGAGTAAAAAAGGTTAGTCAATTATTTAGTTGATTTTGTCTTCTTCAAGAGTAAAAAGGCTAGTCAGTTATTTAGTTGACTTTTTCTTCATCAGGAGTAAAAATGTCATCCAATTATTCTGTTGACCATATCTCCTTCAGGAGTAAAAAGGTTAGTCAGTTATTTAGTTGATTTTATCTTCTTCAAGAGTAAAAAGGCTAGTCAGTTATTTAGTTGACCATTTCTTCATCAGGAGTGAAAAGGTTAGTCAGTTATTCGAAAGGCTTCGAGTTTCTGGATCATGAGATCTACATGTACGATTCATGATTATCGCATAATCTTTTTTTTTATTTTAACGTTAATAGATTGTGTATCTTTGATAGATTGTTTAGGCAGAGTATTCATGATGAGCATACTGGAACGGGCGGTAACTGTCTGTTGTAAATAATAATAAAAGACACAAGTGTTGAAGACGACGTTTCAAAAGTTTTTTTTTTTTTACAACAGATAGTGTCCATCCATACCAGTATATTCATTATTATTGTTTGTCTGTTACTACTGCCCCAGTAGGTTACCGCTAAGCCGTAGGGGCTTATAACGCTAAAAATTCGATACCAGCGGTAGACAAAACACAGACAGCCTATTGTGTAGCTTAGGCTTAACAACAAACAGATACTACCGTTGCTGCTGTTATTACCCAATTGTCGTGCATTTCCCGAGTCTGTTGATGTCTTTTACCAGACGACATCGATCTTCATGTTCAGGAAATGTAAATCTGACACAAACTGGTCGCAGTTCATGAAAAATTTACAATTAGATTCAACATGTTAATTTAGATTGTATCATGTTTCTTTTATGGCGTGAATCTCAAATAATGTCAATGATATCCGAGGAATCCCTGGGCTCCTGGATGTAGGATTTTACACTGGTGTGTAATTTGTTCGGCAAATCCAACAATTTTTATTCGAGGGTTTGTTTCAAAGGTAAAGTCTGTTAAGGCAGATTCTAGGAATTTGTCGTGCAATGATAACGAAAGACGTAACACATTTTAACTGGTCACGTTCTTTTTTTTTCCTGAAACGATTGTTTGTATCAGCATTTACGCGAGAAAGACTGTTTTGTTTAAGATTAGCAAGTGACGTAAAAGCTGTTGTTTACAGTAAATTATTTGATGAATTAAAAACTGGTGAAAGATTTAATTATTAGGATCTTTTTTTTTCCTATCAAAATATTATAAGCAAATTATTAATTAATTAGTTTGTTTCTAAATGAAACATGAAGTTATAACTGTCTATAACAGTTTCAACTGACTAATATATCTTATTTTTCAGCACCACCGATGTCACGTGTGCCGCCAGGTGTCTAAATCGAAAAGATGGTCGCCACCTCGGCTACCTTCTCGAGCCAAGTTTCCGGTACTCATGGCGGGCGAGTGGATAAGCATGAAGTGCGAAGTTCGACCGTTCGGGTTGTTTCTTCTACGACGAATGAAATTTTTCAATTTCAATCAGAGCTGGTATGGAGAGTATCAGTACTTCAAAGATGCCAAGTGTCAAGTGGCCATGTACGTATTAATCGCCGAGGGTGAATACCGGCCAGGCCATCAGCATAGAGGATCCACAAACTATGACTTTATTGTAGAAAAGGCATTAATTAGGCCTCTTGATCAGCTGTTTGTGGACAATCTCAATGGCCATGATAGTGGGATGTGTGGGCACAAAGATTTTTGGCGACTAAACGATTCACAAGACGTGACATTTAGCGGGGGTTGTAGCGGAATTGGTCTGATTGTCCCAAACACGGAGTACGATATTGTTCGCACAGACATAGATTATCACGGTCGGCCACAGCTGTATCTGGGAGATACGGACTCGGACATTATTCCTTCAACTCCGGACAAAAGGCCCACATCATATCAACCAGCCTTAACTCAATGCCGATCTTTTACTGAGCATATTGGAACTAATTACCTCTACCCCCTCCCACGGGTTCAGTACAACATTATTAGTGGAGCAGTTTCAACCACTTTAAAGGAATCGTATTTTCTTATTATTCTGTTAGTTTTGTTATCCTGTGATAACAGCGTTGTAGTTATCTTAAACAGTTAAACTGTATGGAGCTTTTGGAATATGAGTCATATTTCTGAGAATTTCTTGAGTCTTCTTTTTCTGTACATTATTTATTGTTTGAGATCTTTCAGCCCTTTTGTTGATTTGGTTATCGAACTTCTTTAAACGTGTTATCGATGCTTGGCAGACATGTGTTGTTTTAAACAGCGAGCCTTTGGAAATTGCTTCTGACAACTTATTATGGCTTTTAAACAGACAAATAGAATGAATTGGTTAGTTTATGGTAGACATTTTTTTTTTTAAATAAAGACATATTCCTGCAAGGTCATATATCAGACTGGCATTTGGTGGACCTCCAGATTTAGGAGCTAGCGAGCTGGGCTCAAATCTGTGAGATATCAAAAACATTCACCACTTTAATCTGTGTGTGTTATTACATTAACAGTCAATTCGTTAACAGCCCTCCTTCTGGTCATAAGTTGTCAGACTGGCATTTGGTGGACCTCCAGATTTAGGAGCTAGCGAGCTGGGCTCAAATCTGTGAGATATCAAAAACATTCACCACTTTAATCTGTGTGTGTTATTACATTAACAGTCAATTCGTTAACAGCCCTCCCTCTTGTCATAAGTTGAAAATTAGGGACTGCGATACATAGCATTAGTATCTATTACATAAATACGAACTAGAAATGAACGGACAAGAATACTTTTATTCTTTAATGTTTAATGACTTGAAATTTTATTCGCGATTTTTAATCAGTACCTCGATTGTAAATGAGGTGAACTTTAAAATCAGTTTTCTGATCAACAAGGTCATTTTCAGTCATACCACCACAATGGTTACAGCTGTTTATATACGATTGCGGTGGTTACTGCTATCTTATATACGTTTTTAATTATTACGACTGTTTATATAAACTATGGTTCCTTTGTTTAATTTCGTTTATAAAACTGGTTTGAAAATATAATGTAATTTTCACTTGTTTCTTTACGCTTGTGTTTAGCTTATTGAATGAAATATGGTTCCTTCAGCTAGTATTAAAAATGACACGAATATGCTTGAGCTTTTCTTACCAACATTGTGTTCGTGTTTTGTGGGCCATATAAATTTTAATTTAATCAATGTAAGAAAGGAAATCGTGACAATTTGACTCCTCACATTAAGACTGTAGTTAGTATCTTCAACCTGATATAAAAAGTGATAATAAGAGATAATGACGTTTCAACGTATTCTCATTAAGGTTGTGGTAGATTAATACACTAGTTAATCTGGTGTTTAAAAGGTAACAACACTTCGGCTTGTCATCAAAGGTATGGTTATTAACTTACATTAGGAGTGAAAACAAACCGACCTTACTTACTTTTAATATCGGAGCAGAATTCGTCTGAAAAGAAATTATGTAGTGCTAAGCATTTTTGTTTATCCAGTAGAAAATTGATAATTAAACACTATGACATATCGACTTTAAGACTGTTCTTAGTTCCTTGAATAAGGCATGTTCATTTATCGTGTAGAAAAGTCTTGATAATGAGGAAGGATGTTCTTTTGTTCATCATATTCTATATTTGTTCATCCAATATAAAGACAGATAAAAATATATTTCGATTTGTCTCCATAAAGATTGTGGTTAGTTTCTTTAATCACGCATGTTTGTTTAACCAGTATAAAATCTGATAAGAAATAACGACATTTTGTTTTGTCTTTCTCAAAACAGTGTTAGTTTCTTGAACCAGAATTCTAGTTGAACTATTATAAAAGTTGATCAAAGATAATATGTTTCGACTTGCCTTCACGAATATTATGATCAGCTGTTTGTAAAACTTGATGTAAAGAGAAAACATTTTCGTTCGTCTTTATTATAATCATGGGCGTATTTTTGAAAAAGTCGTTAAAAAAGTGAGTTTTTTTCTGCGTCTGTGTTTTTGTATGCCATAAATTGTTTTGACTACCATTTTCAACAAATGTTAATTGTGCTTTTTAGTAAGTTTTCTTGTCTTATGTAGAACTTGTGTTTTATTCAAAGGGTCCATTGAAACTTTATATTCTATTTTATGTCATGTTTTAGTGGTACTGGGTATATCTAGGTTTTATGTCATGTTTAGTGGTACTGGGTATATCTAGGTATATGTTGTCGTAGGTCGTTATAATTTTATTATACTTTGATTAAAAAATGATATATTTCTGTCACTGAATACAAATTTTCCATCAGTACTTACTTCTTCACGGCCATTTATCTATACAAAGTTAAAGAAGCATTTTCAGATGTTGTAACAATTTCTCGTGGGATTCAGTTGCAGAATACTTATTGGATATCGCTCTATGTTAAAGTTGACAGTTTATGTTAATTCCTATTACAATATTATGGTAGTATTTTAAGGTATAAATATTCAGATATCCGTGTTTAGTAAATTATTCTAATTTCTTTAAAAACTGTTATCATTTGAAACTCAGAAATAATAATAAAGGTTCCCTCACACCTGCGGTTAAATTCCAAGTTTTGGCCCACATCATGTCACTATAATTGAGATGGATCACAGGATTACTTATACCTTGTAAAGGCTAGCTTTGCAAAGGAGCCTATATTATTAGAAACAACTTTAAAATGTATCACATACAATTAGAAACAAAGAAACTAGAAACCATGTCATTTCATGATGCCAGGCGAACTCAAATAACCTGTGTTTACCACATTCAGAACATACCATTCTATAGTAGTTTGGACATTAAGTAAGGAAGGATTTCATACCAAGACATAGCAGTGCACGTCTTCATTTCGTGATGAAAAATGTCTACTCTAAGTCCTCTCTGACAAGCTTTTCTGCAAAGTCCTCTCATCCATTACAATCCAACAACACCACTGACAAGCTTTTCTGCAAAGTCCTCTCATCCATTACAATC
>NW_013673030.1:30630-32312 GCF_000517525.1 Limulus polyphemus | reverse complement strand
TTCTGGATATCCAACAATGTAGCTGGTATAGTATCTCTAGGTATCCAACAATGTAGCTGGTACAGTATTTCTGGATATCCAACAATGTAGCTGGTATAGTATCTCTAGGTATCCAACAATGTAGCTGGTACAGTATTTCTGGATATCCAACAATGTAGCTGGTATAGTATCTCTAGGTATCCAACAATCAACAACACCACTGACAAGCTTTTCTGCAAAGTCCTCTCACCTATTACAATTCAACAACACCACTGACAAGCTTTCCTGCAAAGTCCTCTCACCTATTACAATTCACCAATACCACTGACAAGCTTTTCTGCAAAACACGTGTCTATTCCTCATAACGTAGAACACGGGTTTTTAGCTCTTTGGGTTCGTAATATAAAAAAAAACAAAAAAAAACAGGAATTCTGTCTAGTGCCTAGTTCTGACCTAAATAATGAGGTAGTATTTGCTTCAGACACAAACTTTTTTATGAAAATGTGTTCATCGTTTATTTTGTTACTAAGTATTTATTCGTTTGTTTCAAAGTTTGCTCATGTAGAGATAAAGTATTCAATCTCTATATCATCGGTAACTAGTTTCTCATGGGATCACTTGTTTTTTATCAGCTATCATGCTTTTTTATTACCTCGTCCGCTCAGCGATAAATAAGCAGACTTATGACGATAAAAAATCAGGTTTCGATACCCGTTGTGGGCAGAGCACAGATAGCCCATTGTGTATCTTTGTGCTTAACAGCATCAGACAAATAATAATGCTTGATGCTTATAATGTCTACGTTAAAAAACCCTACCAGCTGTTTGGTCTTTTTGTAGTATCATCGTATAATTTATTTAAATACATTCGGGATTTTAATATTTCAGAAGTTATTTCTTGTAGAGTAATTATTTCTTCATCAAACTACCCACCGAATTCTGATAGCGAGAGCTTATGTTTTAAGTGGAACGATCCATTGATATTTCGCACAAAGCTTTGTTTGAAAATAACTTATTCATTGATTTCGCTTTTTCCCGTGTATTTTTTGTCTTTCTCCATCTTAATTTTTTATTCCTGAATATAAAATCAATGATTCAAAGCTGTTTGTTATACTTTCAGAAAATACATTGTCGGATATCTAGAAATATTATACCAAATCCGCTTTTCTGCAAAGTCCTCTCACCTATTACAATTCAACAACACCACTGACAAGCTTTTCTGCAAAGTCCTCTCACCTATTACAATTCACCAATACCACTGACAAGCTTTTCTGCAAGTCCTCTCACCTATTACAATTGTCCTCTCACCTATTACAATTCCCCAACACCAGTGGCAAGCTTTTCTCCAAAGTCCTCTCACGTATAACAATTGAACAACACCACTGACTAGCTTTTCTGCAAAGTCCTCTCACCTATTACAATTCAACAACACCACTGACAATTTGGAGAAAAGCTTGTCAGTGGTATTGGTGAATTGTAATATGTGAGAGGACTTTGCAGAAAAGCTTGTCAGTGGTGTTGTTGAATTGTAATAGGTGAGAGGACTTTGGAGAAAAGCTTGTCAGTGGTATTGGTGAATTGTAATAGGTGAGAGGACATTGCAGAAAAGCTTGTCAGTGGTGTTGTTGAATTGTAATAGGTGAGAGGACTTTGGAGAAAAGCTTGTCAGTGGTATTGGTGAATTGTAATAGGTGAGAGGACATT
>NW_013673030.1:22628-30620 GCF_000517525.1 Limulus polyphemus | reverse complement strand
GAGATATTATACCAGCTACATTGTTGGATATCCAGAAATACTGTACCAGCTACATTGTTGGATACCTAGAGATATTATACCAGCTACATTGTTGGATATCCAGAAATACTGTACCAGCTACATTGTTGGATACCTAGAGATATTATACCAGCTACATTGTTGGATATCCAGAAATACTGTCCCAGCTACATTGTTGGATACCTAGAGATACTATACCAGCTACATTGTTGGATATCCAGAAATAGTATACCAGCTACATTGTTGGATATCCAGAAATACTGTACCAGCTACCGGATATCCAACAATGTAGCTGGTATAGTATCTCTAGGTATCCAACAATGTAGCTGGTACAGTATTTCTGGATATCCAACAATGTAGCTGGTATAGTATCTCTAGGTATCCAACAATTAGAAATACTCTACCAGCTACATTGTTGGATATCCAGAAATACTGTACCAGCTACATTGTTGGATACCTAGAGATACTATACCAGCTACATTGTCGGATACCTAGAGATATTATACCAGCTACATTGTTGGATACCTAGAGATATTATACCAACTACATTGTTGGATACCTAGAGATATTATACCAGCTACATTATCGAGTATCTAGAAATATTATACCAGCTACATTGTTGGATATCTAGAAATATTATACCAGCTACATTGTCAGATATTTGGAGATATTATACTAGCTACATTGTTGGATACCTAGAAATGTTATACCAGCTTAACTTGTAGCAATATCTACTTTTTAAAGTTAAATGTATTCATTTGAACATATGTTTAAGAATAAGATTGTTTTTGTTTTGTTTATATAAGGCATGAAGTATTTATATCACCGATGTTCAAACCGTAATTCATACCACTCGCAACTGTTCATTGAATTTAGCGACATCTATCAATATAAGTCTTAACCAAATAACAAGAATGAAGCCCTAAAGAATGACAGTAAATTTGGTTCGTTACCTGTAGAAACAATAGTCTCTAGGATATAAATATTAAAGTTTGGTACGTTAGATGTATAAGTAGTAATGATCATACCGAATTATGATATTTTATTTCTTTCATTAAATTTGTTAGTACAGATCGTATCAAAATAGTTATAACAATAATGTAGAATTCAGACTGTATTAAATTATTTTAACACAATAGATAAAATTTTGTATTTTGATTAAAACAACTTGACTTCTAAAGCCTTACTGAATTGCAAGGCGAAGTTGTCATTCAAATATTTTGTTATACATTAAAAAAACTTGGTTTACAACTGAAGCATTATAATAAATTCAATATTTCATCTTGTACGAATCAAAATCTATATATTTGTGAGTAGTAATTGTTGCTCATTATTTAGTACCAAAAATATTTAATACCAAAATAGTGATCTACAATCCTAATTGAATCATTAATAATAAGTAAATTTAAGTTTCTCTGAAATTTTAATTTAAAGTATTTTGCTAAAAGAGGTTATTTTGCTAAAATTTAGTAATATCTAGAACATAGATTAAATAAGTTAAATGTTTTTTATTAATAATGTAAACGTTTTTATTCAACCAGGATTTTACATGATCTCTGTTGTGTCGTTCTTCCGTACTGACTCGTGCCATGCAGACGCCTTGTCAAAACCTATGTACACGACGAGCAACGTGTAATATTTGTTATGATTGTTCTAAGTGTTTCTTTCACGTAAAAGGTTGAAAATGATATTGTACTACAGTAAATAAAGTAATTAAAATCTGTGGTTTCAACTTTTTTCTATTGCTTTTGAAAAACTACAATAATAGAACCATCTACCAGAAAACTTTAAATGGGTGAAAAACCACATTAAATGGAATCATCTATCAAAAGGCTTTAAATTAGTAAAAAACACATTAAATAGCACCATCTATCAGTAAACTTTAAATTGGGTGAAAAACCACATTAAATGGAACCATCTATCAGAAGACATTAAATTAGAGAAAAACTACATTAAATGGAACCATCTATCAGAAACTTTAAATTGGTGAAAACCACATTAAATGGAAGAATCTATCAGAAGGCTTTAAATTGGTGAAAAACCACATTAAATGGAATCATCTATCAAAAATTTAAATTAGTAAAAATCCACATTAAATGGAACCATCCATCAGAAGACATTAAATTGGTGAAAAACCACATTAAATGGAACCATCTATCACAAGATTTAAGTTAGTAAAAATCCACATTAAATAGAACCATCTATCAGAAGACATTGAATTGGTGAAAAATCACATTAAATGGGACCATCTATCAGAAGACTTTAAATGAGTGAAAAACCACATTAAATGGAACCATCTATCAGAAAACTTTAAATTAGTGAAAATCCACATTAAATGGAACCATCTATCAGAAGACTTTAAATTAGTAAAAATCCGCATTAAATGGAACCATTTATCAGAAGACTTTAAATTAGTAAAAATGCACATTAAATGGAACCATCTATCAGAAAACTTTAAATTAGTGAGAAACCATATTAAATGGAACCATCCTTCAGAAGGCTTTATACTAGTGAAAAACCACATTAAATAGAACCATCTATCAAAAGGCTTTAAATTAGAGAAACACCACATTAAATGGAACCATCTATCAGAAAACTTTAAATTAGTGAGAAACCATATTAAATGGAACCATCCTTCAGAAGGCTTTATACTAGTGAAAAACCACTTTAAATAGAACCATCTATCAGAAAACTTTAAATTGCTGAACAACTACATTAAATGTAACATCATTAAATTAGTGAAAAACCACATTAAAGGGAACCATGTAAAATCGTTAACATGAAATGTCAATATGATTTTTATCATGTAGCATACCATATATTATTTTTCAATTCACTGCTACACACTGTTTTTCTTATTATATCTGTTTATTATTTTAATTTATTTTTTTGTTAAAAGCAACTTTTTATAGCTTGAATGTTCGAATAACAAGAGATAAAAGAGTGAAATAATGGCACGCACAACTTTACGATTGAGTCACAAATTATCTTAGATGATATAAGTAGTTCGCCAGGAAGTAACTACAACATTATTTGTTTTGCACGTTCAGAAACGGCATATTTTTAACTTATCATTTCACAAGATACTAACCACCCTTTTATTCATCAAAAGAATTTTTAACAAATTTTGAAGAATTTAGAAAATAAAAAGTACACTCAAATGCTGAGAAAAAAAAACACATTCCATTTTCATAAATCCTTCTTATAATGCCAGAATTGGGAGCTCGATCTTTATCCCCAACATAGTACAAGTAGCCCATTATGCAGCTTTGCACCGAAACAAACAAGCGTAAATTTAAAAAAATTTCGTTAATTAAAAATGTATTCGTTTTCATTGCCTATTTTTTATTTTCGATATAAGTGTAAAACTTGACTTTTGTTTCATAACTGTAAGAGCTTAATCCTTCTTGAAAACAGTTCCTAGTCATTCAAAGAAAAATAGCTTCTTTATGTGTTTTGTAGCTTAGAAGTTTTTACTTCGTTCTTCAACAAAATGCCACTTTTACTTTTTCTCTACCTCTTTCAAAAGAAAATTCTAACTAAAATGACTGATTCCGTTAATTAAAGAAAATAAACGAAGAGAACAAAATCTGCTCAAGTATAGTCAACTTGCTTTCTTTGTTCAGTTGTAATAAGGTACAACCTCTGCAATAGAGTCCAGACGAAGCTTTCAAACTCCTTATATTCAATCCTGGGAGGTAGTCTATTACTTTTTTCTTAAAACAATAGCCACGATCGACCACGTTGCTTGCACGCAAAACCCTCATTGATTCTGGTTTTCTTGTACTTCCCTGACCTCGAAAATAAGTAAATCTAATAATATCTGACTAACTTTAATTCAAGGCACAGAAATTCGGAGATAAAAAATGAAGAGAACATCGAGTGCAAGACAAGTTCTACATGAATATTAATAGAACTTTTTATGACGTCAAGAAAAACCATCGTGTGAATTTTTGCATGTGATTCTATTGAACTGAGCCAAATCAATCTTGGTCTCTAACAATATACCAAAATGAGTTGCTGTCCATAACTCATCTCCAACGAAATACCACTTTCAGTTGTTGTCTATAACTCATCTCCAATGAAATACCACATTCAGTTGTTGCCTATAACTCATCTCCAACGAAATACCACATTCAGTTGTTGTCCATAATTCATCTCCAACGAAATACCACTTTCAGTTGTTGCCTATAACTCATCTCCAACGAAATACCACATTCAGTTGTTCAACAACTGAAAGTGGTATTTCGTTGGAGATGAGTTATGGACCCTATAACTCAGAAAAAGGATATTCCATTTGATAAAAGGAAAATTTTATGTTTAGCATGTAATGTTTAATCATCTCAAAATTAGGGACCCTTAGCTGAAATGTGAGGAATATGCAAGGTCAGTGTTCATTGTTGCCCCCCTCCCAGACCCTTTGGTAAAATGAATCTCCTGTATATATACATATGCGCGTGTGTATGTGTAAACGGGGGAGGGGGTATTTCTAAAGCAGAGGCCAATCAGGATTGTTGTTTGCTTTCTATAGACAATGTAGATGGTGATAGTACTTTCTTACAACAAGATTTCTTGTTCAACTGTCCTAGTTGTCTAAGTGGATTTTTTATTTATTTCCGGAAACATGCCCTAATTATGGGTCAAGATATCATCGCTTCTTGGGTCAAAGTTTCTCACTTGGTGTCTAAGAAAGTCTCATTAGAGAAAGATAAATTTTTCCCATATTCTCCTCGAAACAGCACATTTCTCGCAGTTACATTTATTTTTTACTTAACTTTTAACTTCCAGTTTGTTTCTTGGTATTTTGTAAATTACAATACAGTTTTTTTTTTGTCAAGAAACTCAAGCCAAGACGTTTGATATGTACTTCAACTTTCGTACACTTTTCGATTGTGTTGATAAACTATTGGCTTTCTTCTAAAACTGGATATCTAAATCTGTCACGCTGTAATAATTCCAACAGTGAGTGAACTTCTTCTCTAGTCATCACAGGGTTTTCTTTAATAAAGGAATGAATAAAGTGAAAATGTGTAACTTCTTTTCTTTTAATTTCGTCGCAGACATGTTTCCAGTAACCAAACGTAAGAAACTAAACATGTTTCCAGTGACCAAACGTAAGAAATTAAACATGTTTCCAGTGATCAAACGTAAGAAATTAAACATGATTCCAGTGACCAAACGTAAGAAATTAAACATGTTTCCAGTGACCAAACGTAAGAAACTAAACATGTTTCCAGTGACCAAACGTAAGAAATTAAACATGTTTCCAGTGACCAAACGTAAGAAATTAAACGTTTCCAGTGGCCAAACGTACGAAACTAAATATGTTCGAAGTTATTCAACGGGACAAAACGTTCTGTTTATCATACAGACAATAATATAAGTGTTAGATTCTGTAAACTATTTTATTTATATAATAACTTCATATTTTACAATGAACTATAAGAACAACAGGGAAGTGAACGTCTTTGTTGTTTTTAGTATTTTGTATAAAAAGCTCTGTAATCTTTATGTAATTTCTAACATATTAGATATGAAATATTGTTACTTTTCAGCTTTTATTTGTTTGTTTGTTGTAAAACATAAAACTACACAATGAGCTATTGTACTCTACTAACCGCGGGTATCAAAATCCGAATTTTAATGTTATAAGTCCGATGAG
This sequence comes from Limulus polyphemus, assembly GCF_000517525.1. Classification (NCBI taxonomy): domain Eukaryota; kingdom Metazoa; phylum Arthropoda; class Merostomata; order Xiphosura; family Limulidae; genus Limulus; species Limulus polyphemus. Next base: position 24,940 of record NW_013673030.1, on the reverse strand, counting down.
CCACTGGAGGGAATATTTCAATAATCATGACACAAATATCTGACAAAATGTGTGTATACATATACACACACACTTGACGTGCGAGATGTCGGTATTTATCACGGTACTAGATTAGACAGCAAAATGAAGGTTTCGTAACAAGAAATACTGGACTTCGTACCATTAAAGCTACAGTATCTTGAAGTAAAAGTTAATATATCTTAGTCGTGATGAACAATACATAAAGGAAAGTAAACAACTTAAATACTTCACAAATATATACGAGAAAGTTAAAAAAAGATGGTGGACATATTAGCTAATCCTCTATTTCAGCGTCGTATTTAATCACCGCAGCATTCCCATGGTAAACGTTTTTGTGGCAAGCCTGTAACCGAGGGGAATCGGGGGTGCGAACGAACCCTCCAGTTCCGCCGGAGTTACGCTCCCCCTATTAATTTTTCTTTCCTTTCTTTGATAATGGCCTCTCATTATATAATTGCTTTTGTAACACCGTGCATACATGCGGAAATATAATTTTCATACTTATCAGAAGAAATTTACTAGAAGTGTTTATTTGTAGAGATAATAAAGGAACCTTTTTTTCTTTTTTTTTCGTCCCTGGGCACTAAAATTACAGTGAACGAGTTCCATTTTGGACGGAAAAAAACCCCTCTATCCAGACCTGGCTACGAGCTTGTCTATAGAATTTATGTTTTATAACAGTTTCAGTAAGGAAACGTTTAGAATAATATTAAAATAATATAGAATAACACGAACAGTGCTGTTCTTAATTGACCAGTGGTTAGAATATATCGTGAAAATCATATGAATAATGATCGTAAGGTTATACACAATATTATCAATTCTTTTTCTCCGTTATCTCTAATTTGGTAACCTTAGGAGATCTATATTTAGCCTATATCTATACACTAACCCTAAGTAACGGATAAATAATCAAAGTCTTTATTTATGTTTAGCCTAAATCTCTACACTAGCCCCAAATGACGGATAAGTTATTATGAAATGATTACTGTTTATCAAAGTATTTATTTATGTTAAGCCTAAATCTATACACTAGCCCCAAATGACGGATAAATTATTATGAAATGATTATTATTTATCAAAGCATTTATTTATGTTAAGCCTAAATCTATACACTAGCCCTAAATGACTGATAAATTATTGTGAAATGATTATTATTTATCAAAGTAGCCAAGACAAATTTATACGCACGAAATTTATTTCCAACAATATAGTTAATGTAGTTTACTCACGGAAAATTTTTATTGCTTAAATAAAGACGTAAATGTACTCGCTTACCAATATACTTAATGATTGTCTAATTATAAAAGTTGCATTAAATGGGATAAAATGTTAAAAAAAATCATTTGCCATTTATAATGGTTGAATTCAATTTAAAACAGTTATCATGTAAATATCTTACGTGAAAAACATCACGAAAATACAGTAAAAAAATTTCTAGCTCTTCAATTAAAACAAAATACCAGTGATGTAGTAGGCCCAGAGCGCCGCTCCTGTACGTTTTTTCATTTTTCTTTCTAATAATTGTATGTTGAAAATGACAATGAATAATATACCTTATGGTGTGGAGATGCAATGCATGAACTACAGATAATATATCAATTTAATGATTCAGATATGTCCGTTGATTAGATAGACTTAATTAATATATGGCTGGTGATTATAAACAAGTTAAATCCCTGAAATATGTGCACGTGTAATCCCAGGGTAGGAAATTTTTACTACCACCATGTTTTTGTAATTTAAACACCATATCCGGATTGTGAGTCCGAGATTTTAGGTTTGCTTTCCGCTGCCACAAAAATACGCTTCATACTTTAGGGACCTGGATACGCTATAATAGTGACGGAGTAGTCCTAGAGTTGGCGGTGCGTGCTTTTGAAAATATATCTTCCATCTAGATTATCAGCTCAAAATTATGTCTGTGATATGTCGAATGGTACAATTTACACTGTTAAAACTGGATGACTGGGGGGGTGGCAAGTTTGCGTCAGTTGTGTATCGTTTAATTAAGCCATTTTATATCAGCCGGGGGGAGGGGGTGCTGGCTAGCGTCAGCGGTGTATCGTTTAATTAAACCATTTTATATCACTCTTATTAGGGTTAGCTCATTTTCTATTCTTATTCACACATTTTTCTAGATATGAAATACTTAGGCAGCTGATCTATTTTATAAAATATTAAATACAGAGAGGGCGCAGTCTTTACTGTTTTTTTATTTTGTTTGTTTTGAATTTTGCGCAAATCTATACAAGGGCTATCTGCGCTAACCGTTCCTAATTTAGCAGTGA
>NW_013673030.1:17137-21628 GCF_000517525.1 Limulus polyphemus | reverse complement strand
AAAACAAACAAACAAACATAGTTCGAAATTCAAAGTTTAGAAAACTAGTCACAAGAAAATAACGGAAAGGGTGGAACGCAAGGAGGAATTTTCAAGAATTCTAATTGAATTTCGTTAGTTTAAACATTAATTAGAATTAATCAAAATGTATCTAAATATTTTGTATTATATCTATCTGTCTTTGTTTTAAGTGCAGAAAAAAATGTATGTAAATTCCTCATTTTAGGGCTGAATGTGCCTTCTTGGTATCAAACAAAATTATGTGCTATTATATAGCCGAAAGAATGTTTTTTTATGTAACCTAAATTCTCTTAACAAAGTATCAGGCAGGCAGTAATACTGCCTGTGTATCGATGGCTCGCTTTGTTAATCGAAATAGTATTTTAAAAATATCCTCAATAGGTCATCAGAACTTTACAATACTATACAGTGTTTCCTGCTATGACAGTTTCTATGTAATGACCGAGTCACAAGTTCTGGCAATGTCTGTAAATAATATAGTAAAAAGTTTGAATTTCTTGTTCTTCTTTCTTCTGCTTCCTTTTTATTAGATGATAACTCCTAAAACCAAAACAATGGTATCAACCAATTTCACTGAGATGACATAGTTTCAAACGGAGTATCCGCTTTTATAAGTATTAATAACTAGTAGTAATTAAAAATAATAATCATAATTCTAGTGTAAACGATGTTGTCATTACCCCTCGAAGTTAGCTTTGTCACAGAAGTTCGGTGTTCCTTTAAAAAGCTTAAGTACAAGGTGAAACAGGAATTCAGTAATGGATAAACAATAAATATTACAGTTGGGACCTCATTGTATTTAGAACTTGGTTATAAATACAACCTTCCTATGTCAGTTGAAACACTGCATTAATTTAAACAAGCAAACAAGTAAAACCTTTTCCAAAAAAGAAGTAAATGTAGAGATGGCTGATATCAATCCTTCAAAAACAATGTAAACAAGATAGTAGGGATGGCTAATATCAATCCTTCAAAAACAATGTAAACAAGATAGTAGGGATGGCTGATATCAATCCTTCAAAAACAATGTAAACAAGATAGTAGGGATGGCTGATATCAATCCTTCAAAAACAATGTAAACAAGATAGTAGGGATGGCTGATATCAATCCTTCAAAAACAATGTAAACAAGATAGTAGGGATAGCATTTACACAATAGACCGAAAAAAAAATGCCACAGCGGAGATGTGAAGTCGATAAGAGGTAAGGACTCGAGTGTGTAAGCCAGATGTAGGTATGGTAGTTTCCCTTAATTTATTTACATTGCACGCGACAAATGTAGAAATTATGTAATAGGTAATTTCCACTCACATATTCTACTTTCATAATAAGATGAACCCTGCTGATGTTAGTCTTAGTATAATAGAGCAATGAATATAGTTATAAATAATAGAAACTGTACTTATCATATAGTTGAACGACGTGCAACAATCCTCTTTAGAAACTCTACTTATCATATAGTTGAACGATGTGCAACAATCCTCCCTACAAACCCTACTTATCATATAGTTGAACGATGTGCAACAATCCTCCCTAGAAACCCTATTTATCATATAATTGAACGATGTGCAACAATCCTCCCTACAAACCCTACTTAACATATAGTTGAACGATGTGCAACAATCCTCCCTAGAAACTCTACTTATCATATAATTGAACGATATATAACAATCCTCCCTAGAAACTCTACTTATCATATAGTTGAACGATATATAACAATCCTCCCTAGAAACTCTACTTATCATATAGTTGAACGATGTGCAACAATCCTCCCTACAAACTACTTATCATATAGTTGAACGATGTGCAACAATCCTCCCTAGAAACTCTACTTATCATATAGTTGAACGATATATAACAATCCTCCCTTTATGCAAAGCTCAGTTGTTTGAAATGACCATTTTCTGTTTGTTTTATTGAAATACTGCATTCTACTTTGTAGTTTTATTACTATATACGTATATAAATAATAAATAAAACGTGTATATACATAAAAGAGTCTTCGCATGTGTTAGTAACTTGTAAAGGTTATTAACAACTTCTGATGTGGTTCATCACAGTCATATATGATGTTACCATATTTATGCAGTTGTGGAAATTACTACTGAAACACACAGGTCATAGAAATCCAGGAGTCATAAGCAGAGAGTAATTTTAATTATCAACTTAGTGTTAGTAAAGTACAGGGTGGTCCAAAATTATCTCTCCTGTTTTAATATTTAATAATGAAATAACTACATAAATACAACCACGCGGTTTTCGACATCTTGTAACTCTTTGTTGTTGTTGTTGTTGTTTTCACCCCCAGTGAGTAGCGTTACCCTGTAAAATGGCAACCGTTTAAGAAAAGGCTCGATACGATGGATTGGTCGGGGTGGGCCAATTCCGTCGTCTCCGCATTCGCTAGGCATCATTCCATTAGACTTCTTTCTTTGGGGTATGTTAAGGACATCGTGTATCACACACCTATACCAAAGATCACGGAACTAAAGACCAGGATACGGACGTCATCTCCACTGTTACTGTGGACATGTTGGAATGAAACTTTAATATCGGTCAGTAGTGCTGAGAGTAGCTAGTGATAAAAGTCTACTGACATGTCAATAAAAACTGTTTCAGGTCGGTTACAGGATGTTGAAAACTGCATGGTTATATTTCTTTATTTATTTAATTTTTAAATTGTGAAATAGATACGTTAAATTTAGACCTCTCTGTACATAAGTACAGAAAATATAAAAAGCGAACAAATTGTAAAATGCATTGATAACAGAGTGATAGTCCTTGTTTTTTCTAAATGGTCTATATTATTTCCCACAATTCAGCTGTTTATTGCCGTTTCATATAACCCTGCTCACTGGAGTAACGTTCACCAGTTAATACTTTGATCTTTACACATTTTTCACGTGGTGTTTCTGAGTACGTTCACCACATTACTACTGGCATTGTCTGATTGGCTGAATGATAGAGTAAACTACCAACATGTGAATGTATTGTGGTATAGTGCATTTTCATACAGTTGAGGGAGAGAGATCTCATATGAGTATTTCCAATACTGTATGTAGAAGTAACTTGACAAATAGTAAACAAGTTATACACACAACTTGTGAAAAGTTTATAGTTAGCAACATATGATTACTAGCATAAGGTAAAGGTGAAATGATCAGAAGTAAACGAGGCGTGCAAATTATAAAGAAATAGATTAATCTCTAGATCAGTCCCCCGGTGTGTTAGCGATAAGTTTACGGTCTTACAACACCAACATATGGGGCTCGATTCCCCACGGTAGGCAGAGCACAGATAGCCTTTTGTGCAATATTCCGCTAAAAATAACAACAACAGTCTAGTTACTAAGTGATCGTCTTTTTCTTCTCGGTGGCTCAGAGGTACGTCTGAGGACTTACCGTGCTAAAACTCTGGTTTCAATACAGTCCATGGGCAAAGCACAGATAGCCCATTATGTAGTTTTGTGTTTCAGGACAAGCAAGTAAAATCTTAGATTATTAAAATAAAATAAAACTCTGGTTTCAACACAGTCCATGGGCAAAGCACAGATAGCCCATTATGTAGTTTTGTGTTTCATGACAAGCAAGTAAAATCTTAGATTATGAAAGTAAAACTACTATCAAAGTTTCTAAATTTATGTTCTTCATGTCAGTGATAGATTTATAAATAGTTTTGAATCATATATATATCCGTATTATCTTTATTGTAAAAGATTATTATTCATGATATATATAATCCGTATTATTTATGTTCCGTATTATTATCTTTATTATAAACGTGAACTTTTACACCAATAAGTCGCAATTAAGATCCCTTTCTAGAAGGAACATAGCGTGTCCCTGTAATAGTATTTGTTATCTAGAAGGGACACAGCGTGTACCTGTAGTAGTATTTGTTCTCTATAAGGGACACAACATTCCTATAGTAGTATTTGTTCTCTATAAGGGACACAACATTCTCTGTAGTAGTATTTGTACTCTAGAAGGGACACAGCGTGTACCTGTAGTAGTATTTGTTCTCTAGAAGGGATACAGCGTGTACCTATAGTAGTATTTGTTCTCTATAAGGGACACAACATTCTCTGTAGTAGTATTTCTTCTCTAGAAGGGACACAAAGTGTCCCTGTAGTAGTATTTGTTTTGGAGATGACGAGTCGAGTTCGAATCCTTGCGATACTGCAAAATATTTTCTATACTTTCAGATGTGTTTAAGTTATAAGAATGAGAGAAAATCATTTATTGTGGATGATGAGTAGTAGTTGAAAATTAGGGACTGCATCAGAGAGATTATTAGCTTTGTCATAATTACAATACTGTTGCGTCATCGAGGTCACGTGACTGGTGTGGCGCCACCTATTTTCTAGAACTATCCTGTACCTTGGCGAATGCTCTTGTATTTACTGGATATAGGGTAGTCTGGTTTATAAAAGAGGGTGACAACGTGACGGGACAATAATGTGTGTGTAGGT
>NW_013673030.1:15605-16215 GCF_000517525.1 Limulus polyphemus | reverse complement strand
GTAAAGTTATATTCGAAAAGAATAAACCAGTTTTATTAAGTAAGGACTTGTATCGCTAAAGTTTCATCGGAACGAAGTTACGGAAAATCAGTCTAACAAACGGAGACGTAACAATACTCTCTAGAGAAGGAAAAACGTTTTACAAATCAAGTGTGATTTTTAAATATTTTAAATGTAAAGTTAACATTTAAGATAATGTAAAAATTAGCTGTGAACTTCAAAATACTGTAGTCGCCATCATTTCTTGCGTTTTAACCTATTTAGTCCCTAGTCCACAAACCCGAGAAGACTATAATAATGTTGCGAGTGTTATCTTAAATATAAAAACGATGAGGTTTCATTACTTGTTGATAAATGTGGCTCACATTAAATTCTAGAGGGAGAAGAAAATTAACCGTAGAGTAGAGAGTTAGGCCTGCTAACACGAACAAGTTTTATACTGCTGGATTTAACCGTAGATTAGAGTAGAGTGTTAGGCTCACCAACAATAACCACTTATATACTGCTGTAGTTAACCGTAGAGTAGAGGGTTAGGCCTGCTAACAATAATAACTATTATACTGCTGTAGTTAACCGTAGAGTAGAGGGTTAGGCCTGCTAACAATAATAA
>NW_013673030.1:13153-14547 GCF_000517525.1 Limulus polyphemus | reverse complement strand
GATGAGGGGAGGAGCTTTCTGGCCCCTCCTTTTTTTTAATATCTAATATTTTTACATGCTGCTAGTGAGAGAACCTGTTGTTAAAATATTTGAATCCCACCACTGGTTAGGCCCGCTAACAATAACCACTTATATACTGCTGGAGTTAACCGTAGAGTAGAGGGTTAGGCCTGCTAACAAGAACAAGTTTTATACTGCTGGAGTTAACCGTAGATTAGAGTAGAGTGTTACGCCCGCTAACAATAAGCACTTATATACTGCTGGAGTTAACAGTAGAGGGTTAGGACCCCTAACAACAGGAAATTCTCGGATATCGGACCTGAATTAATTTCTCTTCAATTACGAACTGTAAGGTCTCTTGAGACGAGACACAGTATTTCGAAAACATATAACAAATGTTTAATAATAATACCACAAAAAATATACTACAATACAATAAACGATATAACAGAAAAATGATCATATTGTTACGTCTCTGGTCGTTAGTTAATTTTCCGTAAACATTCTTTCCAAAGAAACTTTAGCGATACAAGTCTTTCTTCTGAATACAACTTTGCAATACACTTAATTTCCACAGTCGCACTATAACAAACGCTATAATTTACAACGAACGTCTCACGTGCTCGACTCAACTGTCGGTATCTATCTCTGTTTGCAGTTCTATTACGCACTACATTATATTATTGCCGTCACTTCTTGGAGGCTTATATACAAGAATACCTCATATCTAGTAACCTCTCGAGGCTTCAGGAAGGGACGTGAACGTTCGAGAATAGGACGTGTTACTAGCGACACGTGAACTCCGCTGTCGTAACAATATGTACTTTAGAAAATGAAGTGAGTGAGTAGCAAGAATCTTTACACAGACTTTAATGAAACCAGTATTTGGTAGTTAGTGTTCTCTCCTGTAAATTAAAATACAACAAAAGGAAATGCTAATTTAAGTGCAATAAGGAAAACTTTGAAATTTTATAAGATACTGATGTACCTTCTGTAGTCTTATTGGTGCTCTCTCAAACGAAAGCGAAAGTTAAAATAAGGTTATACCGAACGAAAGTGAAAGTTAAAATAAGGTTATACTGAACGAAAGTGAAAGTTAGAATAAGGTTATACCAAAATGTAGGTGAAAGTTAAGATAAAAGTATACCGAACAAAAGTGAAATATAAAATAAGGTTATACGGAACGAAGGCGAAAGTTAAAATAAGGTTATATCGTAAAGAAAGTGAAAGTTAAAATAAGTTTATACCAAAGGGAAAGTGAAAGTTAAAATAAGGTTATACCATAAAGAAAGTGAAAGTTAAAATAAGTTTATACCAAAGGGAAAGTGAAAGTTAAAATAAGGTTATACCATAAAGAAAGTGAAAGTTAAAATAAGTTTATACCAAAGGGAAAG
>NW_013673030.1:10603-12418 GCF_000517525.1 Limulus polyphemus | reverse complement strand
ATCGTTGTCATCCATATGATAGAGGTCGTTGTCGTCCATGTAATATAGTCGTTGTCATCAATTTGTAATAGAGGTCGTTGTCATCCATGTAATATAGTCGTTGTCATCAATTTGTAATAGAGGTCGTTGTCATCCATGTAATACAGGTCGTTGTCATCCATGTAATAGAGGTCATTGTCATCCATGTAATAGTGGTTGTTGTCATCCATGTAATAGATGTCGTTGTCATCCATGTAATAGAGGTTGCTGTCATCCATGTAATAGTGGTTGTTGTCATCAATTTGTAATAGAGGTCGTTGTCATCCATGTAATAGAGTCATTGTCATCCATGTAATAGTGGTTGTTGTCATCCATGTAATAGAGGTCATTGTCATCCATGTAATAGTGGTTGCTTGCTTGATGTTAAGTAAAATTAAAGAACACACACAAATCTATGTTACACAAAATAAAATTCTTGCTTGATGTTAAGTAAAATTAAAGAACACACACAAATCTATGTTACACAAAATAAAAACTGCACCTCAAAATATACGTTTTACAGCCCAAACATGACCCACAAAGCACCATGATTTGCACTCGTTACCTTACATTGCTAGTGAGAAGTGTTCAGACTAAGGACGTGACAGCCCGTAGCTATTATTTGATTTGCCAACACAAGTATCTCAATTATTCCTGTAAGAAAACCAGATGAATAGACATGACCTTCACAAGGTTCATTGATTCAATATTAAGTGCTGTCAATACGTTTCAGTACTACACTTCTCTAAAAACAGTCATCAAAATTTTACGTTACATTGATTCAATATTGATTGTTGTCAATAAGTTTTTATATAAACTTGAAATAACTACGACCTAGGTTCTGAAAGCGTTAAAGTGGATTTTTATATCATATGTTAAGGGATTTCAATTTATGTTCTATCGATTGTAGCGTGTGATAGCGTCCATTGTTCTGTGGAGTTAAGACTAATTCATCTCTAGACATCTGCCGTATGAGATTGTAGCCTCAGGCTAAGTTATCAATATCGCATTATTTCTGTTTCCATGTGTACTTGTTTAACCTGTTGTCCTGGTAAAAGTTCTGCATTTCTCGTTCCTAATGAAAGTAAATGTAAAGGTATAAATGAAGAAAAATATCTTTTAGAACGCTCACATCTCAAAAGCTGGAAAGATAAAAAGACGCCTTATTTTTAACACAAGTTAGGCCTACTGCAATGTACGTGATGCATACTGATACGGGTGTAACTTAGCAGTTTTCGGGTACTGTATGTTTTAAGCATAAGGCTACATACATGCAGTGATAGTTCATTAATATTTGCATATTTAACTTATATTTAATGGTTCCTTAGTTTGATAGAAGACTTCTGGTTGTTGAAACGTTTTCTAAGAGTCGTTTGGGTCTGTCCAACATACGGGTGATTGTATTTTTTACTCTGTATGAAAGAAATTGTGTTTAGTGTTGTGTAAGTAAGTTGTTTAGTAATTTTAAATTGTTTGTCGCCTATACTTGTTGGAAAAAAAGGAGTCAGTGGTCTTATAAACTTGCAGGTTTGACAACAACCTCTATTACATGGATGACAACAACCACTATTACATGGATGACAAAATTTTATTTTGTGTAACATAGATTTGTGTGTGTTCTTTAATTTTACTTAACATCAAGCAAGAATTTTATTTTGTGTAACATAGATTTGTGTGTGTTCTTTAATTTTACTTAACATCAAGCAAGAATTTTATTTTGTGTAACATAGATTTGTGTGTGTTCTTTAATTTTACTTAACATCAAGCAAGAATTTTATTTTGTGTAACATAGATTTG
>NW_013673030.1:6517-9849 GCF_000517525.1 Limulus polyphemus | reverse complement strand
CTATAATAGTTACCATATAACACAAACATCTTTAATCTATACATCTTTAACGTTTACTATATAACACAAACATCTTTAATCTATACACCTTTAATAGTTACTATATAACACAAACATCTTTAGTCTATACACCTTTAACGTTTACTATATAACACAAACATCTTTAATCTATACAACTTTAATAGTTACTACATAACACAAACATCTTTAATCTATACACCTTTAACGTTTACTATATAACACAAACATCTTTAATCTATACACCTTTAATAGTTACTACATAACACAAACATCTTTAATCTATACACCTTTAATAGTTACTATATAACACAAACATATTTAATCTATACACCTTTAATAGTTACTACATAACACAAACATCTTTAATCCATACACCTTTAACAGTTACTACATAACACAAACATCTTTAATCTATATACCTTTAATAGTTACCATATAACACAAACATCTTTAATCTATATTTTGTGTTATATAGTAAACGTTAAAGGTGTATAGATTAAAGATGTTTGTGTTATATAGTAACTATTAAAGGTGTATAGATTAAAGATGTTTGTGTTATATGGTAACTATTAAAGTTGTATAGATTAAAGATGTTTGTGTTATATAGTAAACGTTAAAGGTGTATAGATTAAATATGTTTGTGTTATATAGTAACTATTAAAGGTGTATAGATTAAATATGTGTGTGTTATGTAGTAACTACTAAAGGTGTATAGATTAAATATGTGTGTGTTATGTAGTAACTACTAAAGGTGTATAGATTAAATATGTGTGTGTTATGTAGTAACTATTAAAGGTGTATAGATTAAAGATGTTTGTGCTATGTAGTAACTATTAAAGGTGTACAGACTAAATATGTGTGTGTTATGTAGTAACTATTAAAGGTGTATAGATTAAAGATGTTTGTGTTATGTAGTAACTATTAAAGGTGTATAGATTAAATATGTTTGTGTTATATAGTAACTATTAAAGGTGTATAGATTAAAGATGTTTGTGTTATGTAGTAACTGTTAAAGGTGTATAGATTAAATATGTTTGTGTTATATGGTAACTATTAAAAGTGTATAGATTAAAGATGTTTGTGTTATATGGTAACTATTAAAGGTCAACGACATCTATTACATAGGTAACAACGACATCTATTAGATAAGTAACAACGTGTAACTGACTTTTGATGAACAAGAATAACTCTAAGGTTTCTGTTTTTGTTGATCTCCATATAAAATATATTCCCTCAACCATCTTACCTAAACGACACGATCTACCTTATAAATATTATAGAAGAAATCAACATCTAACAACCTTCTGTGAACAATGGATGTTTCTTCCCTTTACACTAATACTCCACACGATAAAGGACTCGAAATCTTGATATGTGCCCTAAACCTTTCTAATCCATAAGAATATCAAACTTAACGTTTTCTCTTATATCTAATTAACTTCGAATTCAACAACAAACATTACTTTCAGGTTAACGATACTGTAATGGGTATCAAATAGGCCCTAGCTATGTCAATATGTTTATGGGCCATATTGAAAGCCATTTCTTAAAGCTAAGCCCCATAAGACCTCACACTTGTAAATGTTACATAGATGACATGTTTTGCACTTGGACAGCTGGTTCTGAATCATATAAAATCACACCTCTCACAGAATAATCAAGTTTACCTTTGATTGCTCTTCTACCCATATTGACTTTCTTGACGTCACTGTTTCATTACATGACAGACTTTTACACAGTGACATATACAGAAAATATACTAAAGCCAAAATATCATCTCTTCAAAAGCTGTTAACCACCCACAATTAAGAGAATATTATCTAAATCCAAGCTCTCCGAATGAAGTAGGTCTCTTCTGATGCAACAAATTACAGAAAACACACCAAGGATCTGAATCAAACCATGCTACAAAGAGGATATAAAGATACCAACATTGGCAGTCAGACTGAAAAATGTAACAACAATCAACCATCCTTAAATAGAGTAATACTAAAGTTTTAAACCGACTTCCTCTTATTATTACCTAGTACTTTAAACTCAGAAGGGTCTCGAGTATTCTGAAACAAAAAAAACATGGGACTATTTGTGTAAGTGGCATAAAGTGTTCATTTTTTAATATTTTATGTTTCGAAAACGACTGTACTATTATTCTGCTATAACTTTTAGCACGGAATAACTATTAAAAATTACTGTAACAAAATTCTTACTGTCTGTCTACGTGCTAAAGAAATACATTGCTACAAATTATAATCTGTTATAATTAGATTCTGATTCTGATTAGTTTTAACATTCAGTGATATAAAAATTTGTTCCAAAATTGTTTTATCAGAAAGCGTTTCAGAAGCGAAAAATACCACGCATAGAGTAAAATGTCACGCATAGAGAAAAATACCACGCATAGAGTAAAATGTCACGCATAGAGAAAAATACCACGCATAGAATAAAATATCAAGCATAGAGTAAAATGTCACGCATAGAGAAAAATACAACGCATAGAGTAAAATGTCCGCAATCATTCAGTGCAATAAAAAAAAAACACAATCAAACAGAAACTCGTTGTGTCTGAATAAAACACTAGTTAAACGATTAATATAAGATAATTATAAGTAATAGAAGTTATCGTTAAAATCTATTTGTTTTTGTCAGTTTTCTACAAATGAAATAATCAAAACCGTATAACACAGACTACTCTTCACATGTTTATAAAATAAAATGTTTTCATCTTTGAAATTCGCATTTACCACTATACAAGTAGCAGAGATGCTACCTCTGTAATAGATGTTGTTGTTACTTATACAATAAAGGTCGTTGTGAACCATGTAATAGAGTCATTCGCATCCATGTAATAGAGATCGTTGTCATCCATGTAATAGATGTCGTTGTCATCCATGTAATAGAGGTCGTTGTCATCCATGTAATAGAGTCATTGTCATCCATGTGATAGAGGTCGTTGTCATCAATTTGTAATAGAGGTCGTTGTCATCCATGTAATATAGGTCATTGTCATCCATGTAATACAGGTCGTTGTCATCCATGTAATAGAGGTCATTGTCATCCATGTACTAGAGTCATTGTCATCCATGTAATAGAGGTCATTGTCATCCATGTAATAGAGGTCATTGTCATCCATGTAATACAGGTCATTGTCATCCATGTAATACAGGTCGTTGTCATCCATATAATAGAGATCGTTGTCATCCATATGATAGAGGTCGTTGTCGTCCATGTAATATAGTCGTTGTCATCAATTTGTAATAGAGGTCGTTGTCATCCATGTAATATAGTCGTTGTCATCAATTTGTAATAGAGGT
>NW_013673030.1:0-5620 GCF_000517525.1 Limulus polyphemus | reverse complement strand
GTTCAACTAGAAGGTACACATCCTTCTGATGGTCTTTACCTTTGTTCAACTAGAAGGTACACATCCTCTGATGGTCTTTACCTTTGTTCAACTAGAAGGTACACATTCTCTGATTGTGACACTAGTAATACGTCATGATATTCTAGAAAGATCATGTCCGTTCGTGAAGCCTCGAGCGTTCTCCAGATGCCCTCTATGTTGTATATATAAGACCGGCGAGAAGTGATGGCAGTGAGGTTAAAAATGAAACAGAATTAAAGAAGCCAATGGCCCATAAAAACTAAAAATACAATTAATGACATTGTCAAACATCAAACTAAACTCTGAAATAAAACATGTTTAAAACGGTGCTGCCATGTAAGCATAAGGTGGACAATTGTGACTTGAGTATCACAAAGACCACACATTGGCAGATCAGTCCCTTGCAAAAAAAAAAAAAGATGAGTGAAGAAACTGTGGCCAATGTGGAGCCTTGACAAGACTTCTTTTCTATAATCCTTATAAAAATTAGATGGCCAAACAACAGCAACAGTAGATTTCATCTAGAAAAGCTTGTTATGAAATTGCTCATTTCAAATTGGCAACTAACTGGTGTGAAGTCAACATAAGGGACAAGCATGGCTGTGAAATGCCAGAGCATACAGATTTAGCTGCAGTGTCAGTAAGCTTGCTACCACACATATTAACATGGCCAGGAATCCAGAAAATATGAATAGAAATGGATGATAACAAGAAGTAGACCAACCATTTCTGTATATCCAAGAGATGTGGGTGAGAGCTCATATTAAGTGATTCCAGGGCTCCAAAGCACTAAGCGAGTCAGCACTGATAGTACTGATAGCTAATACATGATTCAAGGCAATTGAAAAAATTGCATAAAACTCAGAATTTGTAGAGGGGACACTGTGATGAACCACCAAGCCACAGCAAACAATGGCAGAGTCACTAGATTTTGAACCATCCATAAAAATGGGAACAGAAAACTGATTCAAAACATATTCAACAAAGGGAAGATGATATTTCCAATCAAGAGTTTCTGATCTCCTCGGATGACAAAAAAAGGTTACAAGTGGGAATGGCAACAAGCTCTGTCAACAAGGATGGGCTGATCATTGGACTTAGGCAATATCATCCAACATCAGTCCCAATTCAGTAAAATATGCCTAGGTACAAGGGCCAAATGTAGGAATGCAGACTGCCTACTGCCAAAAACCACAGCCCACTGAGGCATGAAGACTCAACACCAAGTGGAACGCTATAGTAAGGATCAAAGCTTTATACTAGACTGCGAAGAAAGTTGCAAATATTTCAGGTCAAATGGAAGTTCTTAGAAGTCAGTACACAAATGCTGGACCAGAGAAGTGAGGCTTGGAGTCCCTCAGGTCATTTCTTGAGTGTACATTTTTTTGTATCAAGCTAAATTCCATTTAAGAACTTTCTACTTCTGTTACAAGTTGCCTGTATTTCAATGAGTTTCACATTTCCTTTTGGTTACTGAATATGAGGTGTATTGAGTGATATCTTCAGATTACCTTCACTTGTTTGTTGGGATGGAAAAAAGGAAACAGTTTTACCTTCCCATCATCTAAAACCATTTATGTGCATTTTTGCCACCAGAAAGGATTGCTCCCAGAGCTCCACCTGGGTGGCATTATTATTCTCGTGGTGGCTGAGACAAAGTTATTAGTACTTCCCTTTAACCATAAGCTGACAATTATTCTTCACATTAAACAGTTTCTTGTCAAGTGTACAAGGACACTGAACATCCTCCACATTCTCTCTTCTACTTTGTCGATAGATGAAGATCTATTGTCTGTCATTCAGTCAAAGTTGGACTATGGATCTATAATCTGTGAGTTAGTCAGGGGCTCGGCCTTGAATATGTTGGACCCTATACATGATTAGGCCTTTTTTAATCTTGAGAAGGCTTACAAAACTACCTGGAGGTTTGATATACTACAGGACCTCCATTTCCATGTGTTACATGGCTATTTACCCATTTTTATTTACAACTTTTTACTTGACAGATCCATTGAAGACTATGCGGGTTTGACATTGTTTCAATCCTTCATACAGAAACTATAAAGCATACAAGAGAACCTGACATATCTGAAGCTTCCTTGAAACTGCATGCCAATTGTTTTGACTAATTGTCTCTGCAGGGGTTTGGAGAGAATGGTTAATGCTCATCTTGTTTGGTTCCTGAAATTAAACAACCTCCTTTTGCTTACTCAATGTGATTTTTATGACAGCACTCAACCATTGACCACTTGATTCATCTTGAAATACTAATCAGGGAAACTTTCCTCAAGAGGAAGCATCTTGTGTTGATTTTAAGATGTTTGTGACTTGTTGGCTATAAATTTCAACAATAAACAAACAACACACAATCCAATTGTTTTAAAACAAGTAAAACATAAATACAAGTGTCCATTACACTGTTAGTTACCACAGTTGTAACCCGAGCTTTAAATAATTGTATCCTTTTCATCAACTTTCACACAGGCTAGTTCAGTAATTTTAGAATAGAACTTGGCAAGATGAATTATTGTTCTTGCTCTATTATTACAATACAGTATGTGATAATTTTACTTTAAAATCACCACTGTAACTGTTGGTTACCACAGTTGTATCCAGAGCATTAAATACTTGTCCCTGTTCTTTTGTTAAAGTCCACACAGGCTAGTTCAGTTACTTTAGAACACAATTGACAAGATATATTTTTCTTCTTTACTCTGTTATTACATTTTAATCTGTGATAATTTCACTTTAAAAATTGCAGCTATATGCTCTTTATGGCTAAACACACAATTACCTAGTCTAGATCTATCTATCCATATATATCTAACTAACTATATTGAACTATATTTTGAATGTATATTAATAGCTTGACAGAGGCCTAGAATGATCCACATATTAAAAGATATTATAATGAAATAATATTCAATTAAAACAATGAGAAAAACTCAAAAAGTTCCTGTAACATGACACAGTAATACAACAAGCATCAATTCACAACAACTGAACTACACAACATATGATATGTACACAGTTACCTAAACAAACCTGCAACAAACTATCCTCCTCCAACCAAATTTGGTTAAAAACAACCAGAAGAACATCTCATGAGGAATACCAACTGGTTCAACTGATGTACTGTTGGACCAATGACGAGTGATCTGAATGTCAGTGTGAAAGGTTGATTATAGTCATATAAGAAAGAACAGCAGTGATATTTTGTCTCATAACTTAATGGTCAAGAAGACAGGGGAAGAGATGAAAGTGCTGAAATGGTGAGAAAAGCACTCTCTAATGGTGTTGGCAAGACCCCATGAACCAGCAACCTTTTGACCATTGGAGATCAGGAAGTAAATGACCCACTACACTTTTAAATCTTGTCCCAAATGACCTTGGTACTGGTGATCGAATAGATACTTCATGTGAAGTTAGCCCAAGATTCTTTCCGGCTTTGATGTCTGACCTGCCAAGCATGGACATGAGACTGCTGAAAAGCCATATGGAAGTGAATAATGGGATATCTGCAGTAGATATCCCAGGCCTGTTCCGGAGCCTTCCATGCCCACTGGCAGTCTGGGGTCCACCATCAACAAGGATACTGTGGCAAATATTTGAGGTTTTAAAGATCGTATGAACAGCTGCTTGGACAACAGAATCAGTTACCACCTCCAAGCAATTGTTGATAATGGGGAAATTAATGACAGCAGATGAAGTTCCAAGAGAGTGGTGAAGGAGAGCTAGCCAGCCACTTCAATTTCCACTGTGACACATGAAGGAGAGAAATACACGATGATAGGAATCAATCAAGGCCTTTATGCCACCTAAATTAGAACACAAAACTTGACAGTTCCACTGTATCAAATTGGCTATTTATATTTAGCAATAGAAGAAATGGGTGGAGAGCATTTTTGTTTATAACCCCAACATTTTTGTTTATTTAAAAGAGGTCTATTAATGAATTCTGCCCTATATTGATGAGGCAGGCCCGTCAGACGAATAAGTCCAATGAGTGAGTGTGGCCTAATAATGGTCCTGCACCTTTGGATTGATAGAGAAGAACCTGAGCTTTTACCAGGTTCAGTAGTAGGAACAGAGATAGAGGTAGATATTGATCTGTCTACTCATTTAGCCATAAAAAGGCAGAAAACCTTCCAGTTGGTTAGTGAAAGATACTGATGGAGGTGAAACAGGGAGCTCTATCGTGGGAATGAGAGAGTGTCATTTTGGGCAACATGACACCAATTCCAATAGTTAGAATCACTTTACATGAGAATTCTCTCCATTATCACTGATATGCAGACATTCGTCTTTTGTTAGAATTTCACAACTATTATTCTGTAACACGTCCAAACTCCATAGTTTAGCTTTGTCGAAGTATGTGTTTATTGTCAAGTGACAGTTCAGCTCATGAGAAAGAAAGCTGAAATGCTTGTTTAATATTTTCCAACACAGCCATAAGCTCAAAGACTGTAGTTAGCCATGAGAAAATATAGTTGAACTACAGACAAACAGAAAGATCTTCTGCACCTCCACTATGACAATGAAAGGGAATGCAACAGCATATATCCGAGTTGGAACAGAGGACAACAACTTATATGCCTTGGGATAACAGTTGTTGTTAACAGTACATATCTGCTGTACCTCTTTCTCCTCCACTCATTTATACCATGAAGAAATGAAGGAAGGATGGAAACCATTATAATTAACACGTTGTGGGTCAATTTGACAGTCCTGGCTATCATGGCCTTTGCCACCACAACAAGAACACATCAAAGTACTATAATGTCTTTGAGAGGCCAAACTGCTGGCACTGTAAACATCAGAGAGGGTTTGAAATATAGATCCTCATCTTACAATTCAAATAACCTGGCTTTATAGTGGCAGGTGGATATGGTGATGTAAATGTCAAAATAAGAATATTCGTAGGTCGCATTATTCCATCTTTTTGAGTGGAGGTACGCTAAAGCCAAAACAAATTTGCTGGAGAAAAGAGTGAGAATCTCTGATTCAGGAATATTAACTAAACTTCTTTCAGTGATTACACCTCAAGAGGAATTCAAAGTAGTATGGCAAATCACTTCAATAAGCATACCCCAAATAGACCTTGATTTCAAAAGGAGTTTGCTGTGTTGTGGTTGAGATGTTTCAACCAAAATATCCCCAGATCAAGTTTTTTGACTGACTTAGGAGAGCCAGGAATTCCCCTTAATACCTTCTGAATGAAAAAGAAAGACATCTGCACTAGAGATTTTTCTGACAACAAATCAGAAAGCGAGGTACAGGAATGATAGAAGATTGTGGTTGTGGAACAGTCTTTCAAACAGTCATTTTTTCAACAAGTTTTTTGTATTTTGGGTTTAATTTTTTAGTATTCAAGAATAAGAGAATGATTCAATACCCACTGACACCACCCATCATGGAGTCCTACAAAGGGACATGCTATACCGTCAAACTAGGAAAGTGGAGCTAAGCCACAGTTTCACAGGCACTATACCTCACCCCAGCACCAGACAACACCCACAACACCTGTTGAGGATCTCTGATACTAACACTTGATTGACTCTAGCCCATAGGACAAGCTGACTTATGCTAGCAGAAACCT
>NW_013673029.1:38205-42273 GCF_000517525.1 Limulus polyphemus | reverse complement strand
AACGTTGTTTTTAATACGATATAAGTTAACGTATTTTTATATGATATAAGTTAACGTGTTTTTTATATGATATAAGTTAACGTGTTTTTAATATGATATAAGTTAACGTGTTTTTAATATGATATAAGTTAACGTGTTTTTTAATATGATAAATATGATAAATGGACATACAACAGACAGTACTATTACTATCATTTCAATTGTATGTATTTAATAACTTTAATACCAGATGTCAGTTATTATTACGAGTGTTGCTTAGATACTGTTTGTTTTATCACCCAGTACATTGTTGTGCCGATGAAGGCTCCGGTAAGATTGCCGAAAGCTCGCAAATAAAAAGTGTTTTAACGTAGAGAAAAGTCAGTGTACAATACAAATAATACCCAGGTGCACACTCTCGGAATTCCTTTAGTATCTGTGCAAAGTTTCAGGTCTCTATGTAATATAAATAAAGTATTTAAACGTATTCTGATGTTATGATATGCTTAAATTTGTCAATATAAAGTTTATTGAAAACGTATTCTATGGATTAAAAAAAAATCCTTTTTAATGCGCTGATTCAGTAGTTCTGGTGGTTAAATCTTACACTAAAATTAACCACTGGAGGAGAACATCAAAGAATGT
Organism: Limulus polyphemus; assembly: GCF_000517525.1. Taxonomy (NCBI): domain Eukaryota; kingdom Metazoa; phylum Arthropoda; class Merostomata; order Xiphosura; family Limulidae; genus Limulus; species Limulus polyphemus. Next base: position 41,649 of record NW_013673029.1, on the reverse strand, counting down.
ATAAGAACTGAGCGTTAAGAAAACTTTTAGGATTTATCAGGCAACATTAAGTTGTAACGTGGCATTTTCTCGAACGTTACCATGGTTACAGAGTTTGGAAGTAGATAAGCTTTCTTTCTTTGTAACACCGAGGAATAGTGAAGAGGAAGAGAGAAGTAAAACTTAAAACTTATAATGAAATTTGTTAGCCTACTTTTCTCTAAAAGATGCTTCATAAGGTTTTTATAAATCCCCTTTTTACTTACACAGCTCCCCCAAGAAATGGACTACGACGGGTCTCGATTCGGTTACAATACTCAGTTTGTTCTCTAATATTTTCCGTCGTACATATTTGGCTCTGCTCCTGATAATTCAGATGTAATTCCCAAAGATTTCCTATCATTCTCCTGAAAATAATATCTAACAAATAAGATTCTAAGCAGCGTAATGCCGGTACATTAAATCAAACAATTCGTCCTGATGTTTATATTGTTCACTTTACCAAGTACTTGAACAATATCAGTATCAACGGAATAAAAAAGTGAACTCAAATAAAGTAAGAAAATAAATTAATATGTATAAAACACAATGAACTTAATGGCGTCATTTTTTGATATACGAGGAACGAATTAAATTATAATTGACTTTATAATAATAAATCTTTATCTGTCACAAAATGATCTGCTACTATTCTATTAGCGTAGGGTTTTTTGTTGTTGTTGTTTTAATTTAATTTCAATAATAAATATATCTAAAAAATGAAATGGTAAAGTAAAATTTAGATAACTCTTGATTCAAGGAACCGGATCTGATATCCTGATCACTTTTGGCTCATTACTGAGATAGAATGTGGACTTTCAGGCTCAAGCTGATGAAAAGCAAAGCTACTTCGTTGCCGTCATCCACGTACACGTCGTATCATAGATATGATGTGGCGGCGCTAGATAAAATGATTGTAAGTTTGAATTCACCTCATCTCCTCCCACCAATCCATATTACTGCTTTTAGTTATTTTTAGCCGCGGCATAATGGCTCATAGAACGGCTCTGAGTTTTTTTGTTGTTGTTGTTCTTTTCAACTTCAAGTACAAACTTTTAGCTCATAGCTCCGTTATCTCTTGACCGATTTGAGATCTAATTACAGTTTTGGACTCAGGAGGTCAAACCCTTTCGATTAATGTACTTGGTCACGCCCAAGCTCTCATGAATTAATTTTCTCTAATCCTGCTTAAAAGAATTTCAATTTGAGGGTAGGCTGGTAGAGAACCTGATGAGTAATAAAATCGAATTGGGTATACACGCGCCCCACGCTTGGTATTGCTGACGCACAAATATATAGCAAATAAAAATGAAAAAAAAAAGGTCTCACAGATTAATTTACTCTAATTCTGTTTAAAAGAATTTCAAGAGCAGCGGCTATTAAGGATTCCCTCTTGTTTCTATTTTTAATGATAAAAACAAAACCAAAAAATGTGTTTCCAATTTAAGCGTACAGCTCAACAGGCATACTCTTTAGAAAACGGTAATTATTATAACAAAATACCTGAAACGTACCATGAATTTTAGATGTAATCTTGTTGATACATTGAGGTTTTGAGTCTACGCTTATAAGTAGGAATTTTAAACTTCAATTTTACAGTTGATCCAGTAGTAAGTTTGAGAGCTCACAAGTTAAAATTCGGAGTTCGATTCCAACGGTAGGTGCTGAGCACACAGCTCATTATGCTTCTTGACACTTCTCAACTTTAAACTTCAGTTTTACCGTTGATTCAATAATAAGTTTGAGAGCTTACACGTTAAAATTCGGAGTTTGATTCCAATGGTGGGTGCTGAGCAGACAGCTCACTATGATTCTTGACGCCTCTTAACATATAAACAGAATAAAAAATGTTCTTAATATTATTGCACTAACTCTTACTTCAAAAGAAATGCTGCTTCTTTGCTTCCTACTCCTAGTCCACTTGATTTGTATAAGTATCTTTATCAAACTTTTGTGTATTTTGAAAATGTTTCGTTTCAAATTTATTTAAAGATTTTATGTTTAAAAAAGAAGAAAAGTGGTTTTTAAAAGACACTGACGGAGTTATAATAATATTTTATTTTCCCATTATAAATGGATTTGGCTTTCATTTTGGTGGAAAAACAGTAGAAGTGATGGAGTGTTTTGACGCATCTTTAAGGAGGATCTATCGGGTTTTTCCATCCTTGGAAAACTTAAAACTCGTCCCAGGTAGATGACCAGACAATTTTAGAAAATAGTTTATGTGATGATTATAGTTATGATAATCTTCCTCTTCAACAAACCCCCCAAAAGGAACAAACTGAAAAATTAAACTTTCTCATACTTTTGACACACCACTTCAACCTCGGCATTGTCAATGTTTTAACATGACGATAACATATGGTCTACTTGTTTCTTCTTATATCTTATACAGAGGACTTAATTATGATCATGATCATCAAAACGTCTTATTTTAGCTACTTTCCTTAATTACACTGCAGATTTAAGTCCTGTCAAACTTCGGATCTCGTGACTGAAGATTTATTGACGTAAGAGGCAAGCCCAGAAAGCAGCATCTAGTTGCTCTCGTGCCACGCGACCGTCAGTGTAAGCTCTAACAACTATCGTAGAAATGTTGATTTAAAATGTCGTATTAGTTTCCTATTACCGAGACTGTATGAGCTGATTAATCAGCCTAACATAGTGTTGTACGTAAGTTGTTTGAGATCCTTTGTTGAGGTGTTTCAACATGCTATAGAAGTTAGAGATGGAGCTATAATTGATGCTTTCAAGAATAGATTTCGTTTTTCATTAGTAATAAGTCTTAGAAAATACTAATGTTAAACTTACCAATAGCATGGATAATTCTAAAATTAATATGTTTATTTCAGTGGGAATCTACATTATATATACATATATATATATATAAATTAGACTTTTGGAGATAATTCAACATAAAACTCTCTAGCTTTATTTTTTATTCCCTTAGCGATATTTCGAGCAAATAATCTTAAAAACACTTCACAAGCCGTGCTTTAATCATCATTAAAAAACCCTATCAGCTCTGCTTTAATGATAATTAAAAACTCTATCATTGTATATTGGTTAATTATGAACACCCTAATGTTAATAATATACTGATTAATTATGAAAAACCCTAACGTTCCACAGTAGTTTGGTTAATTACGAACACCCTAATGTTCCACAATATACTGATTAATTATGAAAAACCCTAACGTTCCACAGTATTTTGGTTAATTATGAAAACCCTAACGTTCCACAGTATTTTGGTTAATTATGAAAACCCTAATGTTCCACAGTATTTTGGTTAATTATGAAAACCCTAATGTTCATAATATACTGATTAATTATGAAAAACCCTAACGTTCCACAGTATTTTGGTTAATTACTGAAACCCTATGTTCCACAATATACTGATTAATTATGAAAACCCTAACGTTCCAC
>NW_013673029.1:34047-38184 GCF_000517525.1 Limulus polyphemus | reverse complement strand
TGAAACCCTATGTTACATAATATACTGATTAATTATGAAAACCCTAACGTTCCACTAGTATTTTGGTTAAATTATGAAACCCCTAATGTTCCACTAATATACTGATTAATTATGAAAAACCCTAACGTTCCACAGTATTTTGGTTAATTATAAAAACCCTAATGTTCCACAATATTTTGGTTAATTATGGAAAACCCTAACGTTCCACAGTATTTTGGTTAATTATGAAAACCCTAATGTTCCACAGTATTTTGGTTAATTATGAAAACCCTAATGTTCATAATATACTGATTAATTATGAAAAACCCTAACGTTCCACAGTAGTTTGGTTAATTACGAACATCCTAATGTTCCACAATATACTGATTAATTATGAAAAACCATAACGTTCCACAGTATTTTAGTTAATTATGAAAACCCTAATGTTCCACAATATACTGATTAATTATGAAAAACCCTAACGTTCCACAGTAGTTTGGTTAACTATGAAAATCCTAATGTTCCACAATATACTGATTAATTATGAAAAACCCTAACGTTCCACAGTATTTTGGTTAATTATAAAAACCCTAATGTTCCATAATATACTGATTAATTATGAAAAACTCTAACGTTCCACAGTATTTGGTTAATTATGAAAACCCTAATGTTCCACAATATACTGATTAATTATGAAAAGATGAAGGTAGTTGTGGTTAATATATTACAAAGTGTTAGACGATAAAACTTAGTTTGACTTTTTTTTTTTAGCGTAAACTTTCATAACAGGTATTTTGCGCTTTGTCCACAGCGTAGAATTGAACCCCGGATTTTAGCGTTGTAAGTAAACCGACCGCTGACCCACTGGATGACCAGAAATTGAATGATTGATGTCCCGGCCTTCGAGTTTGTGGCCATCACGAGATTGAAGAATTTCATTGGGTAAAAAAAAACTGTGGTAGAGTTTATCAAATTTTTACAGATACACAAGCCAAAAAAAGAAGCGTCAAATACTCCAGAGGGAAAACGCGCGATTCAAGAAATAAATTTCATACGCTAGGGAGAGCAGTCTTTACGGAATTATTTTTTATATTTCGAATTTAATTGGATTTCGTTGAACGGAAACCTTTTTAAAATTGCGTGTATACATATCTATATAAGAAAAGCCTTAAAATTAGTTTATAAAGTCCATTGTAATTTCCAGTCGTAACCTCGGAGTCATAGTGTTGGGAATATCCCATCTATCAGACAAAATCCGAATGCAGATGAAAAACTAGTTACCAATCGTGAAAAATCATTTTAAGGGTGTAGAGGTGAGTGCTTATACCCACTATGTCCCAACTCCTACTGCCTTTCATTGTCTGCTGCCAGTTGTGGGAAGGCAGTTACCCTTAAAAGTTCTACTAATATCAAAATTAGAAATAAAATAAAACCACCCTAAAAATATTTCTACTAAAAGTTCCTCCCAACCTCCGCTCTTTAAAGTTCTAATAGAAAAAATAAATCCTTCCAGATAATTCTACTATAAGTTACAAATATATATACACATTATTGGAATTAATGATGGAGACGGTAATGAAAAGGGTATAAAAGGTAAATACTACAGATCTGCCATTTCCATATTGTTTTAACATGCACTGTACCAGAGTACGGTCACGTGCTGATACCTTCCTGTATTTTACGGGATTTATACTGATGTGGCTCTTTCTGGTTGGATGAATGACAACCAATCACAGTTTTAATGATACTATGCCCAGTAGTAGTAGTATAATACCACACGGCAAGTTGTGGCCGCTCTAGGATACTCCATGTGAAAATTTGCGGCTAAATTCCATATTTCAGTAGGAGATATATATACGATACTCTGAATAGGGTACTTGAAATAGGTACTATTAGAAAACCCAAACTCTTTAAAAGTGACGTTATGTATCTGCCAATGAGAAGAAGTAACCAAACTAAAGGTTAAAATGTACGCAGACGAATGTATGCAAACGAATCTAAATTTGAGCTGTTCAGAGACATCCAATAACGATTTGTTAGACAGCAAAGTATAACTAACCTATAAAAATATCAGTAAGGAATCGGAAGAAGTTTGGGGTTTCATCTTAGTCAACAGTTTCGGTGATTGACGCAAAACTGATGGCACCCTGACTGCCAACAAGTTCATGCTGATTCTGATCCATCAGGCCTTTCCCTCAAGAACATGACTCATTGGGGGGAATTCATATTCCAGCACAAAAATGATCCGAAATACACATCAAACGTGTTGAAACGATGTCTCTTGGGTAAGTGGTCGATTGAGTAGTCAGAGTAGTCTACAGCTCAGTTGAATTGTGGGTATACAGAAAACTTGGAACACTGTTCCACAATCGAACATTGATAAACTGTGGCAAATGAAACAAATGTGCAATTTCCTGTGCAAAGCAAAGGGCTCAAATACATACGAAGGGTCATTTCACATGTCACGTGACAATAATAAGGCTGAATTCAAAGCAGCAAAGGATTTGCACATCGTCAACTTTTTACTTGTTACTGCCTTTGATTGTTTTCAGTATCACGCGCTGTGATAACAATAATGTTATATTTATTATGTGCCAAGCTATATTTTTCACTATTCTAATAATATATTGCTATATGCCAAACTGTTTTGTTTGTTTGTTTGTTTTAGAGCAAAGCTACTGTGGGCTATCTGCCGTGTCCACCGCGGGGAATCGAACCCCAGATTTTAGTGTTGTAGGCTTACCACTGTCTGATAGAGGGAGTAACAACACGCCATACTGTATTTTGTCACTTTATTATGAAGAAAGCAGGGAATGTTTAATTTTGTTTGCATATTTTAAGCTTTTATTTCAATCTTACAAATCTTGCATAGGTTGTAAACATAAATTTTATTTGAAATTTATTATCATTAAATTTTAATGATTGTTTGTTCTGAATTTTGCGCAAAGCTACACGAAGGCTATCTGCGCTAGCCGTCCCTAATTTAGCAGTGAAAGGCTAGAGGTAAGGCAGCTAGTCATCACCACCCACCGCCTACTCTTGGGCTACTCTTTTACCAACGAATAGTGGGATTTACCGTCACATGTTTGGTGGGGTGGGGATTCGAACCCACGACTCTCAGATTGCGAGTTAAGCGCCCTAATCACCTGGTGGCCATGTCGGACAAAATGTCAATGAATTAAATAAACCAATTAATTTTTTCTACTATAGAAGCCGTCTTAGTTTAGTGGTTAGCGTGCCTGGACAGTGAATATGAGGATTCATTGGTGGCGATCCAGTCCCACACAAGTGCATTCCCCACTTTGGGGCTGCTAAAATAATAACTCATGCAAGAGTTTGCAGTGTCTGCCGTTTACTGACTGCCTTCCCTCTTGTCTATCAGTTCCAAATTAGGGACGAAAACAAATAGTTCAAAATTGAAACGATTTCATTAACGTTTCGTAGTTTCAATTTCTTCGTGCGATTCTCGTTTTTAAATCTTAGAAATTCGCACACACACACACACACATTTTTATTTTTATTTTTTTTCAATTTTCCGAAGAACAATATATTTTTAAAGATTTCTAATTTCCAATCTGGAAAAAAAAAACAAAAAAATCTTAATATCAAACCTTTTCAAGATCTTAAAGATAAAATAGCAACATTTTTTTTTTCATCAAAAAATATTTAAAACTTTAAATGTTTCTTTTTTATCGGTTTTATGTGCAAATCTATTAGTTAACTTTCTCATATTATCGTAAAAACATAGTTATACCTTCTAGCGTTAATGGTTTATCAATAATTCGATGACTGAAAGTTGAAGGTTCTAGAATTAACGTGTTATTAACAGTTAGATGCTACTTCCAAGGACAAGCCCCCAGTGGCACAATGGTATGTCTGCGGACTTACAACGCTAGAATTCGGGTTTCGATACCCGTAGTTGGCAGAGCACAGATAGCCCATTGTGTAGCTTTGTGCTTAATTACAAACAAACAAAGAAATCCTAGCACAGAAAATAACTCTTGTACGCTTTAGCGGAGCTTTCTACAACCTGTACTCACTGGCTATATCTAGTATAAATAACCTTTATTCTAATGATGTAAGATAAACTTGTACTCACTGGCTATATTTAGTATAAATAACCTTTATTCTAATGATGTAAGATAAACCTGTACTCAC